>NW_026610535.1:115000-233847 GCF_029499605.1 Hyla sarda
TATGGAGGTTGTATATATACAGTATATGGCACCGCACTATATGGAGGTTGTATATATACAGTATATGGCCCCACAATATATGGAGGTTGAATATATACAGTATATGGCCCCACAATATATGGAGGTTGTATATATACAGTATATGGCCCCACAATATATGGAGGTTGTATATATACAGTATATGGCCCCACAATATATGGAGGTTGTATATATACAGTATATGGCCCCACAATATATGGAGGTTGTATATATACAGTATATGGTCCCACAATATATGGAGGTTGTATATATACAGTATATGGCCCCACAATATATGGAGGTTGTGTATATACAGTATATGGCCCCACAATATATGGAGGTTGTATATATAGTATATGACCCCACAATATATGGAGGTTGTATATATACATTATATGGCACCACAATATATGGAGGTTGTATATACAGTATATGGCCCCACACTATATGGAGGTTGTATATATACAGTATATGGTCCCACAATATATGGAGGTTGTATATATACAGTATATGGAGGTTGTATATATACAGTATATGGCCCCACAATATATGGAGGTTGTATATGTACAGTATATGGAGGTTGTATATATACAGTATATGGCCCCACAATATATGGAGTTTGTATATATACAGTATATGGTCCCACAATCTATGGAGGTTGTATATATACAGTATATGGCCCCACAATATATGGAGGTTGTATATATACAGTATATGGCCCCACAATATATGGAGGTTGTATATATACAGTATATGGCCCCACAATATATGGAGGTTGTATATATACAGTATATGGCCTCACAATATATGGAGGTTGTATATATACAGTATATGGCCCCACAATATATGGAGGTTGTATATATACAGTATATGGCCCCACACTATATGGAGGTTGTATATATACAGTATATGGCCCCACACTATATGAAGGTTGTATATATACAGTATATGGCCCCACAATATATGGAGGTTGTATATATACAGTATATGGCCCCACAATATATGGAGGTTGTATATATACAGTATATGACCCCACACTATATGGAGGTTGTATATATACAGTATATGGCACCGCACTATATGGAGGTTGTATATATACAGTATATGGCCCCACAATATATGGAGGTTGAATATATACAGTATATGGCCCCACAATATATGGAGGTTGTATATATACAGTATATGGCCCCACAATATATGGAGGTTGTATATATACAGTATATGGCCCCACAATATATGGAGGTTGTATATATACAGTATATGGCCCCACAATATATGGAGGTTGTATATATACAGTATATGGTCCCACAATATATGGAGGTTGTATATATACAGTATATGGCCCCACAATATATGGAGGTTGTGTATATACAGTATATGGCCCCACAATATATGGAGGTTGTATATATAGTATATGACCCCACAATATATGGAGGTTGTATATATACATTATATGGCACCACAATATATGGAGGTTGTATATACAGTATATGGCCCCACACTATATGGAGGTTGTATATATACAGTATATGGTCCCACAATATATGGAGGTTGTATATATACAGTATATGGAGGTTGTATATATACAGTATATGGCCCCACAATATATGGAGGTTGTATATGTACAGTATATGGAGGTTGTATATATACCAGTATATGGCCCCACAATATATGGAGTTTGTATATATACAGTATATGGTCCCACAATCTATGGAGGTTGTATATATACAGTATATGGCCCCACAATATATGGAGGTTGTATATATACAGTATATGGCCCCACAATATATGGAGGTTGTATATATACAGTATATGGCCCCACAATATATGGAGGTTGTATATATACAGTATATGGCCTCACAATATATGGAGGTTGTATATATACAGTATATGGCCCCACACTATATGGAGGTTGTATATATACAGTATATGGCCCCACACTATATGGAGGTTGTATATATACAGTATATGGCCCCACACTATATGAAGGTTGTATATATACAGTATATGGCCCCACACTATATGGAGGTTGTATATATACAGTATATGGCCCCACAATATATGGAGGTTGTATATATACAGTATATGGCCCCACAATATATGGAGGTTGTATATATACAGTATATGGCCCCACAATATATGGAGGTTGTATATATACAGTATATGGCCCCACAATATATGGAGGTTGTATATATACAGTATATGGCCCCACAATATATGGAGGTTGTATATATACAGTATATGGCCCCACAATATATGGAGGTTGTATACATACAGTATATGGCCCCACAATATATGGAGGTTGTATACATACAGTATATGACCGCACAATATATGGAGGTTGTATATATACACAGTATATGGCCCCACAATATATGGAGGTTGTATATATACAGTATATGGCCCCACAATATATGGAGGTTGTATATATACAGTATATGGCCCCACAATATATGGAGGTTGTATATATACAGTATATGGCCCTACAATATATGGAGGTTGTATATATACAGTATATGGCCCCACAATATATGGAGGTTGTATATATACACAGTATATGGCGGTTGTATATATACACAGTATATGGC
Organism: Hyla sarda; assembly: GCF_029499605.1. NCBI lineage: Eukaryota > Metazoa > Chordata > Amphibia > Anura > Hylidae > Hyla > Hyla sarda. The sequence continues at coordinate 117,607 of NW_026610535.1, forward strand.
CCCACAATTTATGGAGGTTGTATATATACAGTATATGGCCCCACAATATATGGAGGTTGTATATATACAGTATATGGCCACACAATATATGGAGGTTGTATATATATATATACACAGTATATGGCCCCACAATATATGGAGGTTATATATATGCACAGTATATGGCCCCACAATATATGGAGGTTGTATATATACACAGTATATGGCCCCACAATATATGGAGGTAGTATATATACAGTATATGGCCACACAATATATGGAGGTTTTATATATACAGTATATGGCCCCACAATATATGGAGGTTGTATATATACAGTATAGGACCCCACAATATATGGAGGTTGTATATATACAGTATATGGCCCCACAATATATGGAGGTTGTATATATACAGTATATGGCCCCACAATATATGGAGGTTGTGTATATACAGTATATGGCCCCACAATATATGGAGGTTGTATATATACAGTATATGGCCCCACAATATATGGAGGTTGTGTATATATAGTATATGGCCCCACAATATATGGAGGTTGTATATATACAGTATGTGGCCCCCACAATATATGGAGGTTGTATATATACAGTATATGACCCCACACTATATGGAGGTTGTATATATACAGTATATGGCCCCACAATATATGGAGGTTGTATATATACAGTATATGGCCCCACAATATATGGAGGTTGTATATATACAGTATATGGCCCCGCAATATATGGAGGTTATATATATACAGTATATGGCCCCACAATATATGGAGCTTGTATATACAGTATATGACCCCACAATATATAGAGGCTGCACATATACAGTATATGGCCCCACAATATATGGAGGTTGTATATATACAGTATATGGCCCCACAATATATGGAGCTTGTATATACAGTATACTGTATATATATTGTATATATACAACCTCCATATATTGTGGGGCCATATACTGTATATATACACAACCTCCATATATTGTGGGGCCATATACTGTATATATACAACCTCCATATATTGTGGGGTCATATACTGTATATATACAACCTCCATATATTGTGGGGCCATATACTGTATATATACAACCTCCATATATTGTGGGGCCATATACTGTATATTTACAACCTCCATATATTGTGGGGCCATATACTGTATATATACAACCTCCATATATTGTGGGGCCATATACTGTATATATACAACCTCCATATATTGTGGGGCCATATACTGTATATATACAACCTCCATATATTGTGGGGTCATATACTGTATATATACAACCTCCATATATTGTGGGGTCATATACTGTATATATACAACCTCCATATAATGTGGGGCCATATACTGTATATACACAACCTCCATATATTGTGGGGCCATATACTGTATATACAACCTCCATATATTGTGGGGCCATATACTGTATATATACAACCTCCATATATTGTGGGGCCATATACTATATATATATACAACCTCCATATATTGTGGGGCCATATACTGTATATATACAACCTCCATATATTGTGGGGCCATATACTGTATATATACAACCTCCATATATTGTGGGGCCATATACTGTATATATACAACCTCCATATATTGTGGGGCCATATACTGTATATATACAACCTCCATATATTGTGGGGTCATATACTGTATATATACAACCTCCATATAATGTGGGGCCATATACTGTATATACATAACCTCCATATATTGTGGGGCCATATACTGTATATACAACCTCCATATATTGTGGGGCCATATACTGTATATATACAACCTCCATATATTGTGGGGCCATATACTATATATATATACAACCTCCATATATTGTGGGGCCATATACTGTATATATACAACCTCCATATATTGTGGGGCCATATACTGTATATTTACAACCTCCATATATTGTGGGGCCATATACTGTATATATACAACCTCCATATATTGTGGGGCCATATACTGTATATATACAACCTCCATATATTGTGGGGCCATATACTGTATATATACAACCTCCATATATTGTGGGGCCATATACTGTATATATACAACCTCCATATATTGTGGGGTCATATACTGTATATATACAACCTCCATATAATGTGGGGGCCATATACTGTATATACACAACCTCCATATATTGTGGGGCCATATACTGTATATACAACCTCCATATATTGTGGGGCCATATACTGTATATACAACCTCCATATATTGTGGGGCCATATACTGTATATACAACCTCCATATATTGTGGGGCCATATACTGTATATATACAACCTCCATATATTGTGGGGGCCATATACTGTATATACAACCTCCATATATTGTGGGGCCATATACTGTATATACAACCTCCATATATTGTGGGGCCATATACTGTATATACAACCTCCATATATTGTGGGGCCATATACTGTATATATACAACCTCCATATATTGTGAGGCCATATACTGTATATATACAACCTCCATATATTGTGGGGCCATATACTGTATATATACAACCTCCATATATTGTGGGGCCATATACTGTATATATACAACCTCCATATATTGTGGGGCCATATACTGTATATATATACACAACCTCCATATACTATCTATATAAATGTCTTCTTACCTTGTGATCCTCCTGGTGATAACTGTACAAAATTCCTCCACATGTGACTTCACCTCAGCCTTTGTCTCAGCTTCTTCTATTGCTGAGCTCCGCCTCTTCCTGTCACATGACCATCCTCATAGGTCCTTTACCCACATTCTTTACCTTTCTGCTTAGCTCCGCCCCCAATGTACAGATCACATGATTGTGACATCATCACAGGACCTGCACCTCCCCCATCTAACAGATACAGAGAAGGTAGAGTCTAGGGCTGCAGCGATTAATCGATGTAATTGATATCGGGATTAGTTGTCGATGAATCCCGTTATCGAATAATCGCCCGATTGGTTGTCTGCCGTCAGTGACTGAATGAAGCCGACATGTCCCCGCCGCTGCCCTGCTCCTAGTGCAATCAGCGCAGCCCGGGACATGTATATTCTCTGCTGCTCATCTCATAGACATGTCCTGGCGGTGCGCTAGGAGCAAGGCAGCAGGCCCCCCCTTTAGACAGACAGCAGCAGGGCCCCCCCTTTAGACAGACAGCAGCAGGACCCCCCCCCTTAGACAGACAGCAGCAGGGCCCCCCCTTTAGACAGACAGCAGCAGGGCCCCCCCCCCCCCTTTAGACAGACAGCAGCAGGGCCCCCCCCTTTAGACAGACAGCAGCAGGGCCCCCCCCCCTTTAGACAGACAGCAGCAGGGCTCCCCCCTTTAGACAGACAGCAGGCCTCCCCCCTTTAGACAGACAGCAGCAGCAGCCCCCCCCCCCTTTAAACAGACAGCAGCAGCAGCCCCCCCCCCTTTAAACAGACAGCAGCAGGGCCCCCACCCCCCTTTAGACAGACAGCAGCAGGGCCCCCCCCCCCTTTAGACAGACAGCAGCAGGGCCCCCCCTTTAGACAGAGCAGCAGGCCCCCCCCCTTTAGACAGACAGCAGGGTCCCCCCTTTAGACAGCAGCAGGGCTCCCCCTTTAGACAGACAGCAGCAGGGCCCCCCCCCCCCCTTTAGACAGACAGCAGCAGGGCCCCCCCCCCTTTAGACAGACAGCAGCAGGGCCCCCCCCTTTAGACAGACAGCAGCAGGGCCCCCCCCCCTTTAGACAGACAGCAGGGTCCCCCCTTTAGACAGACAGCAGAGCTCCCCCTTTAGACAGACAGCAGCAGGGCTCCCCCCTTTAGACAGACAGCAGCAGCCCCCCCCCCCTTTAGACAGACAGCAGCAGCCCCCCCTTTAGACAGACAGCAGCAGGGCCCCCCCCCTTTAGACAGACAGCAGGGCTCCCCCTTTAGACAGACAGCAGCAGGGCTCCCCCCTTTAGACAGACAGCAGCAGGGCTCCCCCTTTAGACAGACAGCAGCAGGGCTCCCCCTTTAGACAGACAGCAGCAGGGCTCCCCCCTTTAGACAGACAGCAGCAGGGCTCCCCCTTTAGACAGACAGCAGCAGGGCCCCCCCTTTAGACAGACAGCAGCAGGGCTCCCCCTTTAGACAGACAGCAGCAGGCCCCCCCTTTAGACAGACAGCAGCAGGCCCCCCCTTTAGACAGACAGCAGCAGGCCCCCCCTTTAGACAGACAGCAGCAGGCCCCCCCTTGTAGACAGACAGCAGCCCCCCCCCTTGTAGACAGCTCACCTGTCCTCTGTCGGGGGCTGCCGCTCCGCTGTCCCGTTCTCCCATCCGCATCACGTTGTGCTATGGAGGATCATGTGACATACACGTCACTCTGCTTCCTATATAACGTTACTCCGGGCGCAGGGGAGGGGGTGGAGTGACGTGTATGTCACATGATCCTCCATAGCACAACGTGATGCGGACGGGAGAACGGGACAGCGGAGCGGCAGCCCCCGACAGAGGACAGGTGAGCTGTCTACAAGGGGGGGGGGGGGGCTGCGGTCTAAAGGGGGGGCCTGCTGCTGTCTGTCTAAAGGGGGGGGGCTGCTGCTGTCTGTCTAAAGGGGGGGGGCCCTGCTGCTGTCTGTCTAAGGGGGGGGGGCCCTGCTGCTGTCTGTCTAAAGGGGGGGGGGGCTGCTGCTGTCTGTCTAAAGGAGGGGGCTGCTGCTGTCTGTCTAAAGGGGGGGGCTGCTGCTGTCTGTCTAAAGGGGGGGCTGCTGCTGTCTGTCTAAAGGGGGGGCCTGCTGCTGTCTGTCTAAAGGGGGGGCTGCTGCTGTCTGTCTAAAGGGGGGGCCTGCTATCTGTCTAAGGGGGCTGCTGCTGTCTGTCTAAAGGGGGGGGGCTGCTGCTGTCTGTCTAAAGGGGGGGCTGCTATCTGTGTAAAGGGGGGGGCCTGCTGTCTGTCTAAAGGGGGGGGGCTGCTATCTGTGTAAAGGGGGGGCTGCTATCTGTGTAAAGGGGGGGGCCTGCTATCTGTATAAAGGGGGGGGCCTGCTGTCTGTCTAAAGGGGTCTGTAAAAGCAATGGTCTGCAGTCTGCACATACACACGTGTATAGGAGTGCTATATGTAAAAAAAAGTAAAGAAAAAAAAAATAAAAAAAGTTAATTTACCGCTCCCCCTTTTCCTTTACAAAAAAAGTAAAATATTTTTTTCTTTTACATATCTGATCCTACCGCATGGGTAACTGTCTGAACTATTAAAATATTAGTGAATCATTAAGATTTATTTTGATAGTTCAGACAGTTACCCATGCGGCGGTATCACATTTACACTGGTTTCTGTACAGGATCATTAATAATGATAATAATAAACCGGCGTAAACGTTAAAAAAATAAAAAAATAATAAATTGCTGCTGTTTGTTCACATCACATCCTAGAAACTTGTAATATGGCCATTGTACATAATTCTTCAAGTAGAATCAGGTGAACCCCTTTTTTTGGGGCATTTTTTCCGATTAATCGATAAAATAATCGACAACTAATCGATTATTAAAATAATAGTTAGCTGCAGCCCTACTAGAGTCTAAATCCTAGGCAGGTAAAGGACCCGGTCCATCTGATGACTAGGAAATAAAGGACCTGGTCCATCTGATGACTAGGAAATAAAGGACCTGGTCCATCTGATGACTAGGAAATAAAGGACTCGGTCCATCTGATGACGAGGAAATAAAGGACCTGGTCCATCTGGTGACGAGGAAATAAAGGACCTGGTCCATCTGATGACTAGGAAATAAAGGACCTGGTCCATCTGATGACGAGGAAATAAAGGACATGGTCCATCTGATGACGAGGAAATAAAGGACCTGGTCCATCTGATGACTAGGAAATAAAGGACCTGGTCCATCTGATGACTAGGAAATAAAGGACCTGGTCCATCTGATGATGAGGAAATAAAGGACCTGGTCCATCTGATGACTAGGAAATAAAGGACCTGATCCATCTGATGACGAGGAAATAAAGGACCTGGTCCATCTGATGACTAGGAAATAAAGGACCTGGTTCATCTGATGATGGGGAAATAAAGGACCTGGTTCATCTGATGATGGGGAAATAAAGGACCTGGTCCATCTGATGACTAGGAAATAAAGGACATGGTCCATCTGATGACGAGGAAATAAAGGACCTGGTCCATCTGATGACTAGGAAATAAAGGACCTGATCCATCTGATGACTAGGAAATAAAGGACATGGTCCATCTGATGACTAGGAAATAAAGGACATGGTCCATCTGATGATGAGGAAATAAAGGATCTGGTCCATCTGATGACGAGGAAATAAAGGACCTGGTCCATCTGATGACGAGGAAATAAAAGGCCTGGTCCATCTGATGATTAGGAAATAAAGGACCTGGTCCATCTGATGACGAGGAAATAAAGGACCTGGTCCATCTGGTGACGAGGAAATAAAGGACCTGGTCCATCTGATGACTAGGAAATAAAGGACCTGGTCCATCTGATGACTAGGAAATAAAGGACCCGGTCCATCTGATGACTAGGAAATAAAGGACCTGGTCCATCTGATGATGAGGAAATAAAGGACCTGGTCCATCAGATGACGAGGAAATAAAAGGACCTGATCCATCTGATGACTGGGAAATAAAGGACCTGGTCCAAAACCTGTCAGACACCTGTGGGGTGTAAATGCTCACTGCACCCCTTGTAACATTCCGCGAGGGGTGTAGTTTCCAAAATGGGGTCACGTGTGTGTGTGTGTGTGTGTGTGTGGGGGGGGGGGGGGGCGGTGTCAGGCCCAAGGCCTGATTATGGAAACATACCTGTGTTTTATTATTGCATCTGTGTATAAACTAAGACCTGGGGGGTGAGGGGTCATTCAGACAGTGTATCCTGTGTCTTTTGTGTATTGCAGTTTATTGGGGTGGGGGGGGGGGGGGGGGTCTGGCTTTGTGTTTACATCATCTTTGAAGTCCTGCATATAATCAACCAGATAAGAGGGCCAGGAAGAGAGATGCCCCCCTGGTGGGACCAGAGGGGAGGGGGGAATGGAGTCCCTCCAAAAAGGAGATATATAATATGTAACAATGCTAGAGTCAGGGTGTTAAGATCTGTGCCCCAAGCTGACAAGACCATCCTAAGAACAGCTGGAGACTCACTCTCATGGACTGCTATAATATCAATGCTGTAAGAACTTCATTTTTACTTTTCTGAACTTGATTGCTAAACTCTTTTATATATTTTTATACCTGTATGTCATTTGTTCCTGTATTATATATATATATATATATATATATATATATATATATATATATATATATAGCACTGTGATACCTTTTATATATTTTTATACCTGTATGTCATTTGTTCCTGTATTTTTATATATTTAGCACTGTGATACCTTTTATCAGATTAAATGTTTAATTAATCAGCTCTGGTCTTTGATCTCTAAATATATGAGCTCACCTTTCTGAAGGCAGCTCTGGTGGAAACACGTTTATCTAAGGGTTAATTTGGTGACTTGCTGGGACTAGTAGTGGAAACCCAGAAGTCTGGCGGGTTTAACCCTTGCACCATCACACTCTCTCTAATGTCTTGGCTGGACCGATAGGGTGTGATCGTGACAACTGGTGGCAGCGTCGGGATATATTTAGAGATTTTTAGTGCTTGCTGGATTTTACCTGTAAGGAAATCTTAGCACTAAAAAGAAATTGCAGACATCTTCTTGTGTGTAAATTCCAAAGACAGAGCTCAGTGCTGGTTTAAAAGACATACAAAAAGAGTGCAAGACAGTTCTGTCCTCCTCATCTCCTGTTTTACCTCCTCTGTCTCATCTCGGAAATATGGAGGCATATCGCAAGCAGTCCAAGCCTGCACTGGAGCTAATGTGCCAAGAAAAGGACATCCCTACTGCAGGAAAGAACAAGGAACAACTTATTGCTGATCTTGTGGAGTGTGATGCTCGTGCAGAAGAGCTGAGTGACATGAGACAAAGTCCTACAGCTGGAACTGCCATACAAGGACTGATATCTCCTGGGGAATACAACATTACTCCCCATCAGGACAGTACTGCACATGAGGCCTTGGACTCTTATATGCGGACTGTCTTACAACACCTTGGGAATGTGGATGCCAATATGAAATTCCAATTGCTTCTACAGTACCAAACTGCTGAGAGAGAGGCCCAGGCACGAGCCGCAGAGAGAGAGGCCCAGGCACGAGCCACAGAAAGAGAGGCCCAGGCACGAGCCGCAGAGAGAGAGGCACAGATACAAGCTTCAGAGAGAGAGGCGGCAGAAAGAGAGGCCCAGCGGAGGCATGAACTGGAGGTTCTGAGGCTGAGAGGGGATGCTTTATCTGCACGGGGCGATTTGCAGGATCAAGGAGACCACAAACCTCGCTTGGAACATTTCCCCATGTTGGAGATAGATGGTGATCTGGATGTGTTCCTGATGGGATTTGAAGAGGTTTGCCGGCAGTTCCATCTACCTAAGGAACAGCGGGGACGATATCTAACCCCACGGTTGCGAGGGAAAGCTCTGGATGTGTTCGCTTCGCTTCCCTCTGAAAGTGACCAGGACTATGAGGCAATAAAATCTGCCCTGCTAAAAAGTTTTAATCTGACTCCAGAGGCTTATTGGAAAAAGTTTCGGACTTTGCAACAAAGCACCACAGAAAGCTGCACTCAACATGCAGGTCAGCTAAGGATTGCATTCAGGCAATGGACCGGGGGCCTACAAGTCACTACCTATGAGGCCCTGGAGGACTTGATGGTCCTGGATCAGTTTCTCCAAACACAGAGCTTTGAAGCCAGAGAGTGGATATTGGACCGCAAGCCCAAGACAGCAACGGAAGCAGCAGAACTTGGAGATGACTTCGCCAACAACCGGGCACCGACAGCAAAGCGTGGATCTGCACAAGCCGGAGCAAGTACCTGGAGGGGAGCCACACACCCTCAAAGCACCACCAGGTCAGCCAGAAAGTTCTTGCCATCAGCATCAAGAGCAACAGGAGCCACATTGGGTCAGGGGGACACCCACCGATGTTACAGATGCAACAATATTGGGCACCTGAGTGCCACTTGCCCCAACAAAAAGAATTCTCCACCAGTAGCTGGAGGACACACAGCCGTTCTTCTGGTGTCCGGAGCGGTGGAGAAAAGAGCGGATAACCTGCAGAGTGTAACTGTGGGTGACCGGGTGACAGTGGGTTTGTGAGATTCTGGGGCCTCCTTTACCTTAGTGCGGCCTGAAGTGGTGGATACAGAGGACATCATCCCTGGAAGAACCATGGCTTTAAAAGGAATTGGAGGTGTGCGGCCTGCTGTGCCCATGGCCCATGTGTACCTGGATTGGGGTACAGGCAAAGGTTTGCGGGAGGTGGGGGTCTCTGAGGACATCCCTGTTAATGTTCTGCTGGGGAATGATTTGGGTTGGATGCTCTGTCATTATGCTCCAGAGGACACTACCTGCACACCGGATGGGCTAGGAGAGAGCCCTGTTCATTCTGAGGTACTGTGCGAGACTTTGGGAGACACTGTGAAACGTGGTAACTGGGAGGGGGTGCAGGGGATTGATAATTGTTTACCTGTGACTGAACCAGTAATGTTTTCCAAAAGTGGAATGGGGTGTATTGTAAAATGTGGTGACAATGCATTGCCAATGCCAAAACCTAGTGGAGATGGGCTAGGGGGAGGGGTTGGTGTGCCCCTGGTGACATTTAAAGATGAGGGATCAGCAGTGAGTGATATGTCCCAATCCTGTGAGCCTAAGAAGGATGAGGGATCAGCAGTGAGCTTAATGTCCCAATCCTGTGAGCCTAAGAAGGATGAGGGATCAGCAGTGAGCGATATGTCCCAATCCTGTGAGCCTAAGAAGGATGAGGGATCAGCAGTGAGCTTTATGTCCCAATCCTGTGAGCCTAAGAAGGATGAGGGATCAGCAGTGAGCTTTATGTCCCAATCCTGTGAGCCTAAGAAGGATGAGGGATCAGCAGTGAGCTTTATGTCCCAATCCTGTGAGCCTAAGAAGGGTGAGGGATCAGCAGTGAGCGATATGTCCCAATCCTGTGAGCCTAAGATGGATGAGGGATCAGCAGTGAGCTTAATGTCCCAATCCTGTGAGCCTAAGAAGGATGAAGGATCAGCAGTGAGCTTTATGTCCCAATCCTGTGAGCCAAAGAAGGATGAGGGATCAGCAGTGAGCTATATGTCCCAATCCTGTGAGCCTAAGAAGGATGAGGGATCAGCAGTGAGCATTATGTCCCAATCCTGTGAGCCTAAGAAGGATGAGGGATCAGCAGTGAGCTTTATGTCCCAATCCTGTGAGCCTAAGAAGGATGAGGGATCAGCAGTGAGCTTTATGTCCCAATCCCGTGAGCCTAAGGAGGATGAGGGATCAGCAGTGAGCTTTATGTCCCAATCCTGTGAGCCTAAGAAGGATGAGGGATCAGCAGTGAGCTTTATGTCCCAATCCTGTGAGCCTAAGAAGGATGAGGGATCAGCAGTGAGCTTTATGTCCCAATCCTGTGAGCCTAAGAAGGATGAGGGATCAGCAGTGAGCTTTATGTCCCAATCCTGTGAGCCTAAGAAGGATGAGGGATCAGCAGTGAGCTTTATGTCCCAATCCTGTGAGCCTAAGGATGAGGGATCAGCAGTGAGCGATATGTCCCAATCCTGTGAGCCTAAGAAGGATGAGGGATCAGCAGTGAGCTTTATGTCCCAATCCTGTGAGCCTAAGAAGGGTGAGGGATCAGCAGTGAGCTTTATGTCCCAATCCTGTGAGCCTAAGAAGAATGAGGGATCAGCAGTGAGCGATATGTCCCAATCCTGTGAGCCTAAGAAGGATGAGGGATCAGCAGTGAGCGATATGTCCCAATCCTGTGAGCCTAAGAAGGATGAGGGATCAGCAGTGAGCTTTATGTCCCAATCCTGTGAGCCTAAGGAGGATGAGGGATCAGCAGTGAGCGATATGTCCCAATCCTGTGAGCCTAAGAAGGATGAGGGATCAGCAGTGAGCTTTATGTCCCAATCCTGTGAGCCTAAGAAGGATGAGGGATCAGCAGTGAGCTTTATGTCCCCAATCCTGTGAGCCTAAGAAGGATGAGGGATCAGCAGTGAGCTTTATGTCCCAATCCTGTGAGCCTAAGAAGGATGAGGGATCAGCAGTGAGCTTTATGTCCCAATCCTGTGAGCCTAAGGAGGAGGAGGGAAATGAGCATTTCCGGGAAGCTCTGCGCAGTGACCCTCCCTTGAAGGGCTGAGACAACGTGCTGAACATACAGGTGATGACACAGATGGGCATCGGTATATTGGGAAAATGATATCTTGTACTGGTAGTCCCTTTCCAAATGCATGCTAGGGGCCCAGGAGAGAGAAAGGCAGTACAGGAAAGAGCCGGTGAGGTTGGCACAATTTCTACTGGCCGGGTAATGGGTACTGCTGTTGCCAATTATTGTAGATCTTGTCGTGTCTGCCAGAGGGTGGGTAAGTCTGGGGATGTTACTCGTGTTCCCCTAGTTCCCCTACCAGTCATATCTGTACCCTTGAAACAAATAAAAACATTTGTAGACTCAGAAGGCAGAGACTGGGAAAAGTATTTTACCCCATCTGTTATTTGCTTACCGGGAGGTACCCCAAGAGTCTACAGGTTTCTCGCCCTTTGAGTTATTGTATGGTCAAGTGCGGGGACCCCGAGATTTAGTTAGGAGAGAATGGGAAGGGGGGCTACCTGCCCCTGAGACTTCTGTGGTGGAGAATGTTCTGAGATTCAGGGACAGGATACAGACACTGACTGGTCTGGTACAGGACCTCACAGCAGCCCAGTCCAGGCAGAAGTACTGGTACGATCACGTCAGGGAGAAATAGGAGTAATGGAGACAGATCTATCAGCCTGGAAAGGTAAGATCTCCCTGTCCCCATCTAAAGGGGGGGGGGGTGTCAGGCCAAGGCCTGATTATGGAAACATACATGTGTTTTATTATTGCATCTATGTATAAACTAAGACCTGGAGGGGGAGGGGTCATTCAGACGGTGTATCCTGTGTCTTTTGTATATTGCAGTTTATTGGGGGGGGGGGGGGGGGGGTCTGGCTTTGTGTTTACATCATCTTTGAAGTCCTGCATGTAATCAACCAGATAAGAGGGCCAGGAAGAGAGATGCCCCCCTGGTGGGATCAGAGGGGAGGGGGGAATGGAGTCCCTCCAAAAAGGAGATATATAATATATAACAATGCTAGAGTCAGGGTGTTAAGATCTGTGCCCCAAGCTGACAAGACCATCCTAAGAACAGCTGGAGACCCACTCTCATGGACTGCTATAATATCAATGCTGTAAGAACTTCATTTTTACTTTTCTGAACTTGATTGCTAAACTCTTTTATATATTTTTATACCTGTATGTTATTTGTTCCTGTATTTATACATATATATATATATATATAGCACTGTGATACCTTTTATCAGATTAAATGTTTAATTAATCAGCTCTGGTCTTTGATCTCTAAATATATGAGCTCACCTTTCTGAAGGCAGCTCGGGTGAAACACGTTTATCTGAGGGTTAATTTGGTGACTTGCTGGGACTAGTAGTGGAAACCCAGAGGTCTGGCGGCTTTAACCCTTGCACCATCACACTCTCTCTAATGTCTTGGCTGGACCGATAGGGTGTGATCGTATCAGGGGGTAAGGGGGTCCACTGTTCTGGCACTATGGGGGCTTTGTAAACACACATGACCTTCAATTCCAACCAAATTCTCTCTCCAAAAGCCCAATGGCGCTCCATCTCTTCTGAGCCCTGTAGTGCGCCCGCAGAGCACTTTACAGCCACATATGGGGTATTTCCATACTCAGAAGAAATATTGCTACAAATTTTGGAAGGCTTTTTCCGATTACCCCTTGTGAAAAGGAAAACTTTGGGGTAACACCAGCATTTTACTGAAATAAATCTAATTTTTAATTTTCATGTCCAACTTTAACAAAAATTTGTCAAACACCTGTGGGGTGGTACGGCTCACTATACCCCTTGTTATGTTCAGTGAGGGTTTTTTAAAATGGGGTCACATGTGGTTGTTTTTTTTCCCCCCGTTTATGTCAGAACCGCCGTAAAATCAGCCACCCCTGTGCAAATCCCCAAATGTACATAGTGCGCTCTCACTCCTGAGCCTTGTTGTGCGCCCGCAGAGCATTTTATGTCCGTACTAAGGAGAAATTGCGTTACAAATTTTGGGGGTCTTTTTTTCACTTTTACCTCTTATGAAAATGAAAAGTATGGAGCAGCACCAGCATGTTAGTGTAAAAAAATTTAAATTTTTTTACACTAACATGCTGGTGTAGACCCCAACTTTACCTTTTCATAAGGGGTAAAAGGAGAAAAAGCCACCAAAAATTTGTAATTTATTTTCATTTTAATAAGGGTGGACCCGTAAACAAGCACAGCGCTTGCCTCCTCCACCAAAAAATACCCTACGGCAGTGTTTCCCAAACAGGGTGCCTCCAGCTGTTGCAAAACTCCCAGCATGCCTGGACAGTCAATGGCTGTCCGTAAATACAGGGAGTTCTTATTTTGCAACAGCTGGAAGGACAACCAGGGTAACACGGGGAATGGGAGGACTACAGTACCCAGCAAGATTATCAGAATTAGGGTTATTTCATTTAGAAAAAAAGACTTAGGGGCGACCTAATAACTATGTACAGTTACCCCCCCGACCTACGATGCCCCGACATACCATATATATACAGTGACCCCCCGACCTACCATATATATACAGTGACCCCCGACCTACGATGGCCCCGACATACCATATATATACAGTGACCCCCAACCTACGATGGCCCCGACATACCATATATATATACAGTGACCCCCGACCTACGATGGCCCCGACATACCATATATATATATACAGTGACCCCCCGACCTACGATGGCCCCGACATACCATATATATACAGTGACCCCTCTGACCTATGATGGCCCCAACATACCATATATATACAGTGACCCCCCGACCTACGATGGCCCCGACATACCATATATATACAGTGACCCCGGACCTACGATGGCCCCGACATACCATATATATACAGTGACCCCTCTGACCTATGATGGCCCCAACATACCATATATATACAGTGACCCCGGACCTACGATGGCCCCGACATACCATATATATACAGTGACCCCCCGACCTACGATGGCCCCGACATACCATATATATATATATATATATATATATATATATATATATATATATATATATATATATATACAGTGACCCCCGACCTACGATGGCCCCGACATACCATATATACACAGTGACCCCCGACCTACGATGGCCCCGACATACCATATATATACAGTGACCCCTCTGACCTATGATGGCCCCAACATACCATATATATACAGTGACCCCCCCGACCTACGATGGCCCCGACATACCATATATATACAGTGACCCCTCTGACCTATGATGGCCCCAACATACCATATATATACAGTGACCCCCCCGACCTACGATGGCCCCGACATACCATATATATACAGTGACCCCCCCCCCCGACCTACGATGGCCCCGACATACGATCATTTCAGCATACGATCACTCTCAGAGTCCATCACATGGTGAAGGCAGCATCAACATACGATGCTTATGTATGTCGGGGCCATCGCATAAACGGCTATCCTCCAGCACAGACTGCTTCACCCTCCACCGGATAGCCGTTTACAGTGCCCCGTGTGGTCCGCTGACGATCACTTACCTGTCCTCGGGGCTCCGGAGCGTCCTCTTCGGGATCCTCTGCATCGTCGGCGCTTTACATCGTCGTCATCACATCGTCCCGTCATCCAATAGGAGCGGCGTGCGTAGCGACGTGACGGCGGCGACGGAGAGCGAGGATGCCGGGGAAGCAGAGGCCTTACCGGAGCGTCGGGGACACCCTGGGGGCGCGGCGACAGCGATGGACAGCGACATCCAGGGCAGCGGTGACGGTCCGGAGCGGCGAGGACAGGTGAGTACAACTTCCTCTAACAGTGGTCTACAACCTGCGGACCTCCAGATGTTGCAAAACTACAACACCCAGCATGCCCGGACAGCCGTTGGCTGTCCGGGCATGCTGGGTGTTGTAGTTTTGCAACATCTGGAGGTCCGCGGGTTGTAGACCACTGTCCTATACTTTACATTGCACGGATCCTTCAACATACGATGGTTTCAACAAACAATGGTCCATTTGGAACGGATTACCATCGTATGTTGAGGGACCACTGTATAAATATATCAGGGACCGTACAGAGATCTCTCCATGATCTATTTATACCCAGGACTGTATCTATAACAAGGGGTCACCCTCTACGTCTAGAGGAAAGAAGGTTCCTACACCAGATGGGGGTTCTTTACTGTAAGAGCAGTGAGACTATGGAACTCTCTCCCGGAGGAGGTGGTCATGGTGAACTCTGTAATAGAGTTCAAAAGGGGTCTGGATGCATTTTTGGAGAATAATAACTAGAGATGAGCAAACTTACAGTAAATTCGATTCGTCATGAACTTCTCGGCTCGGCAGTTGATGACTTATCCTGCATAAATTAGTTCAGCTTTCAGGTGTTCCGGTGGGCTGGAAAAGGTGGATACATTCCTAGGAAAGAGTCTCCTAGGACTGTATCCACCTTTTCCAGCCCACGGGAGCACCAGAAAGCTGAACTAATTTATGCAGGAAAAGTCATCAACTCCCGAGCCGAGAAGTTCGTGACGAATCGAATTTACTGTAAGTTCGCTCATCTCTACTGACTATAAAGAAACAAATGACATACAGGTACAAAAATATATAAAAGAGTTTAGCAAGACAAGTTCAGACAGCAAAAATGAAGTTCTTACAGCGTAATAGTATAGCAGTCCATGAGAGTGAGTCTCCAGCTGTTCTTAGGATGGTCTTGTCAGCTTGGGGCACAGATCTTTAAAGGGGTATTCCAGGCCAAAACACATATATATATCTCAACTGGCTCCGGAAAGTTAAACAGATTTGTAAATTACTTCTATTAAAAAATCTTAATCCTTCCAATAGTTATTAGCTTCTGAAGTTGAGTTGTTGTTTTCTGTCTAACTGCTCTCTGATGACTCACGTCCCCTGTGCAGTTCCTATGGGGATATTCTCCCATCATGCACAGCTCCCGGGACGTGACATCATCATCATTGAGCAGTTAGACAGAAAACTTCAGAAGCTAATAACTATTGGAAGGATTAAGATATTTTAATAGAAGTCATTTACAAATCTGTTTAACTTTCCGGAGCCAGTTGATATATATAAAAAAGTTTTTGCCTGGAATACCCCTTTAACAACCCAAACTTTGAGTCTAGCATTGTTTAAATATCATATCTGCTTGTTTTTTGGAGGGAAGCTCCACTCCCCCCTCCCCTCTGATCCCCCCAGGGGGCATCTGTTATCTCACATATGGGGCCGGAGACTCCTCACATCCTGCTGCCTCAAAGGAGCCCTTGACTTCAAACAACCAGCCAGGCCCCTAATAAACTGCAATACACAAAAGGGACGCACCGTCCGAATGACCCCTCCCCCATGTCCAGGATAATACACATATAGGATTTCATACTCAGGGGACGGACACCGTACAAGACGCTTTTCTTCTCCCACTAATGATAAATTCCCCCCTTAGAGAGGTTTGTGGTGAGGGGCAGAAAACCTTTAGTAGCGGGGGAGGTTTTCTCTTGGGGGGGGGGGGGGGGTTTATGGCCGGTAGGTGACGTCCATTAGGAGGATAGCGGGATGCAGGTGGAATAACGGATGTTAGAGGAATCCTAATCAAGTGATCCGGATCCTATATGACGACTCCCATTAGAATCCGATACAATAACGGGCGATAAGGTCAAAGGTCAAAGTGAAAAAAATAAAAATAGCCCTTAATGTCCGTTAGTAACAGTCACATAGTGTGAATGTAGCCTAAGTAATACTCTGCAGGGGACAAGTAATACTCTGCAGGGGACAAGTAATACTCTGCAGGGGACAAGTAATACTCTGCAGGGGCCTATGCAGGAAGCACAGGTCATATCCCCAGAGGCTTATGAGGAGCTTGCTGTAATGCTCTGCAGGGGGGAGGGGGGTGTTTACTGTAACACTCTGCAGGCGTGGGTTGCTGTAATGCTCTGCAGGGCGGTTTGGGCCGCTGTAATCCCCCCCCCTCTCCTGCAGAGCATTACAGCAACCCCCCCTCTCCTGCAGTGCATTACAGCAACCCCCCCCCTCCTGCAGAGCATTACAGCAACCCCCCCTCTCCTGCAGAGCATTACAGCACCCCCCCTCTCCTGCAGTGCATTACAGCAACCCCCCCCTCTCCTGCAGAGCATTACAGCACCCCCCCCTCTCCTGCAGAGCATTACAGCAACCCCCCCCTCTCCTGCAGCGCATTACAGCAACCCCCCCTCTCCTGCAGAGCATTACAG
This sequence comes from Hyla sarda, assembly GCF_029499605.1. Lineage (NCBI taxonomy): Eukaryota > Metazoa > Chordata > Amphibia > Anura > Hylidae > Hyla > Hyla sarda. The sequence continues at coordinate 135,004 of NW_026610535.1, forward strand.
CAACCCCCCCTCTCCTGCAGAGCATTACAGCAACCCCCCCCTCTCCTGCAGCGCATTACAGCAACCCCCCCTCTCCTGCAGAGCATTACAGCAACCCCCCCCTCTCCTGCAGAGCATTACAGCAACCCCCCCCTCTCCTGCAGAGCATTACAGCAACCCCCCCCTCTCCTGCAGAGCATTACAGCAACCCCCCCTCTCCTGCAGAGCATTACAGCAACCCCCCCCCTCTCCTGCAGAGCATTACAGCAACCCCCCCCCTCTCCTGCAGAGCATTACAGCAACCCCCCCCTCTCCTGCAGAGCATTACAGCAACCCCCCCCTCTCCTGCAGAGCATTACAGCAACCCCCCTCTCCTGCAGAGCATTACAGCAACCCCCCCCCCTCTCCTGCAGAGCATTACAGCAACCCCCCCCCTCTCCTGCAGAGCATTACAGCAACCCCCCCCTCTCCTGCAGAGCATTACAGCAACTCCCCCTCTCCTGCAGAGCATTACAGCAACCCCCCCCTCTCCTGCAGAGCATTACAGCAACTCCCCCTCTCCTGCAGAGCATTACAGCAACCCCCCCCTCTCCTGCAGAGCATTACAGCAACCCCCCTCTCCTGCAGAGCATTACAGCAACCCCCCCCCTCTCCTGCAGAGCATTACAGCAACCCCCCCTCTCCTGCAGTGCATTACAGCAACCCCCCCCCCCTCTCCTGCAGTGCATTACAGCAACCCCCCCCCCCTCTCCTGCAGGGCATTACAGCAACCCCCCCCCCCCTCTCCTGCAGGGCATTACAGCAACCCCCCCCCCCCTCTCCTGCAGGGCATTACAGCAACCCCCCCCCCCTCTCCTGCAGGGCATTACAGCAACCCCCCCCTCTCCTGCAGGGCATTACAGCAACCGCCCCCCCCCCCCTCTCCTGCAGGGCATTACAGCAACCGCCCCCCCCTCTCCTGCAGGGCATTACAGCAATCCCCCCCCCCTCTCCTGCAGGGCATTACAGCAATCCCCCCCCCCCCTCTCCTGCAGGGCATTACAGCACCCCCCCCCTCTCCTGCAGGGCATTACAGCACCCCCCCCCTCTCCTGCAGGGCATTACAGCACCCCCCCCCCCCTCTCCTGCAGGGCATTACAGCACCCCCCCCCCTCTCCTGCAGGGCATTACAGCACCCCCCCCCCTCTCCTGCAGGGCATTACAGCACCCCCCCCCCTCTCCTGCAGGGCATTACAGCAACCCCCCCTCTCCTGCAGAGCATTACAGCAACCCCCCCCTCTCCTGCAGAGCATTACAGCAACCCCCCCCTCTCCTGCAGAGCATTACAGCAACCCCCCCCTCTCCTGCAGAGCATTACAGCAACCCCCCCCTCTCCTGCAGAGCATTACAGCAACCCCCCCCCTCTCCTGCAGAGCATTACAGCAACCCCCCCCCTCTCCTGCAGAGCATTACAGCAACCCCCCCTCTCCTGCAGAGCATTACAGCAACCCCCCCTCTCCTGCAGAGCATTACAGCAACCCCCCCCTCTCCTGCAGAGCATTACAGCAACCCCCCCCTCTCCTGCAGAGCATTACAGCAACCCCCCCTCTCCTGCAGAGCATTACAGCAACCCCCCCTCTCCTGCAGAGCATTACAGCAACCCCCCCCCCCCCTCCTGCAGAGCATTACAGCAACCCCCCCCTCTCCTGCAGAGCATTACAGCAACCCCCCCTCTCCTGCAGAGCATTACAGCAACCCCCCCTCTCCTGCAGAGCATTACAGCAACCCCCCCTCTCCTGCAGAGCATTACAGCAACCCCCCCTCTCCTGCAGAGCATTACAGCAACCCCCCCTCTCCTGCAGAGCATTACAGCAACCCCCCCTCTCCTGCAGAGCATTACAGCAACCCCCCCCTCTCCTGCAGCGCATTACAGCAACCCCCCCCCCTCTCCTGCAGCGCATTACAGCAACCCCCCCCTCTCCTGCAGCGCATTACAGCACCCCCCTCTCCTGCAGAGCATTACAGCAACCCCCCCCCTCTCCTGCAGAGCATTACAGCAACCCCCCCCCTCTCCTGCAGAGCATTACAGCAACCCCCCCTCTCCTGCAGAGCATTACAGCAACCCCCCCCTCTCCTGCAGAGCATTACAGCAACCCCCCCCCCTCTCCTGCAGTGCATTACAGCAACAACTCATAAGCCTCTGGGGATATGATCTGTGCTTCTTGCAGACTCCAGACCGGCTCTATAGGCCCCTGCAGAGCATTACTCGTCCATACACCAGGGAAAACCTTCCCCGATACTAAAGGTTCTGTCTTCTCACCAGCAAATCACTCACAACCGCCAAATCTATTGTTCTCCAGACTGGCTCCGCCTACTCGAGTCTAGTCACATGGCCATGACGTCATCAGAGGTCCTTTAGCTGGCTAAGAAATGGCATCTAACCTTCTCTGTAGCTGTTAAATGGGGGAGGTGTAGGACCTGTGATGATGTCACCATCATGTGACCAGTACATATGTGTGTTTGGGGGGAGCTGCAGGATAGAAGAGAAGGGAATGAAGGACCTGTGAACCTGGTCATGTGATTTGAGTGGGTGGAGCTTGGCAGATTAGGTAAAATTGTAGATAAAGGACCTGTGAGGATGGTCATGTGACAGGAGTGGGCGGGACTCAGCAGTAGTAGAGGACATGTGACCAGAAGGGGAGGAGCTCAGTGAAGAGGAGACGTGGTGTGAGGTGAGTTTCTATGCAGAGGGTTTGTTACATTGTGTTGTTCCTCTCTTCTTCCTCCTGTCACAATGTAATAGATCACACTGAGGAATCATTTCAGTCACAAGTCCGCCACCCAGCTTTATACACCGCCCGCCACCCAGCTTTATACACCGCCCGCCACCCAGATTTATATACCGCCAGCCACCCAGCTTCATATACTCCCGGCAGATTAGGTAAAATTGTGGAGAAAGGACATGTGAGGATGGTCATGTGACAGGAGTAGGCGGGGCTCAGCAGTAGTAGAGGACATGTGACCAGAAGAGGAGGAGCTCAGTGAAGAGGAGACGTGGTGTGAGGTGAGTTTCTATGCAGAGGGTTTGTTACATTGTGTTGTTAGTTTTCCTCTCTTGTTCCTCCTGTCACAATGTAATAGTTCACACTGAGGAATCATTTCAGTCACAAGTCCGCCACCCAGCTTTATACACCGCCCGCCACCCAGCTTTATATACTGCCCGCCACCCAGCTTTATATACTGCCCGCCACCCAGCTTTATATACTGCCCGCCACCCAGCTTTATATACCGCCCGCCACCCAGCTTTATATACCGCCCGCCACCCAGCTTTATATACCGCCCGCCACCCAGCTTTATATACCGCCCGCCACCCAGCTTTATATACCACCCGCCACCCAGCTTTATATACCACCCGCCACCCAGCTTTATATACCGCCCGCCACCCAGCTTTATATACCGCCCGCCACCCAGCTTTATATACCGCCCGCCACCCGGCTTTATATACCGCCCGCCACCCGGCTTTATATGTACCGCCACCCAGCTTTATATACCGCCCGCCACCCGGCTTTATATGTACCGCCACCCGGCTTTATATGTACCGCCACCCAGCTTTATATACCGCCCACCACCCAGCTTTATATACCGCCCGCCACCCCGGCTTTATATACCGCCCGCCACCCGGCTTTATATACCGCCCGCCACCCGGCTTTATATACCGCCCGCCACCCAGCTTTATATACCGCCCGCCACCCAGCTTTATATACCGCCCGCCACCCGGCTTTATATGTACCGCCCGCCACCCGGCTTTATATACGGCCCGCCACCCAGCTTTATATACGGGCCGCCACCCGGCTTTATATACGGCCCGCCACCCGGCTTTATATGTACCGCCCGCCACCCGGCTTTATATGTACCGCCCGCCACCCGGCTTTATATGTACCGCCCGCCACCCGGCTTTATATGTACCGCCCGCCACCCGGCTTTATATAAACCGCCCGCCACCCGGCTTTATATGTACCGCCACCCAGCTTTATATACCGCCCGCCACCCAGCTTTATATACCGCCCGCCACCCAGCTTTATATGTACCGCCCGCCACCCAGCTTTATATGTACCGCCCGCCACCCAGCTTTATATGCGCCACCCGGCTTTATATGCGCCGCCCGGCTTTATATGTACCGCCTGCCGCCCGGCTTTATATGTGCCACCCGGCTTTATATGTACCGCCCGCCACCCAGCTTTATATGTACCGCCCGCCGCCCGGCTTTATATGTGCCACCCAGCTTTATATGTACCGCCCGCCACCCAGCTTTATATGTGCCACCCAGCTTTATATGTACCGCCCGCCACCCGGCTTTATATGTGCCGCCCGCCACCCGGCTTTATATGTACCCGCCCGCCACCCCGGCTTCCCCAGCTTTCTAAGACTCCTGAAGGGCAGGATACTATAGTGACTTCTGGTTCTTCCTATAAAACAATTCTCACCTGTTTACCTTTTTTTACTATTTTGGTAATAATTCTCACGCCCCTTGATGAATTTGGGAACATTACTGAATATTTACCTCCCAGTTCTCCTACATTTCCCACCTGTTCAGACACAGTGAGTAATTCTATAATTGTGTCCCCCCCCCCTCCCTACAGTGTCCCCTGGGCCCCCTTGCGTCTGCCCCCCCCACCCTACAGTGTCCCCTGGGCCCCCTTGCGTCTGTCCGTCCCCCCCCCCACCCTACAGTGTCCCCTGGGCCCCCTTTCATCTGCCCCCCCTCCCTACAGTGTCCCCTGGGCCCCCTTTCATCTGCCCCCCCCTCCCTACAGTGTCCCCTGGGCCCCCTTTCATCTGCCCCCCCCTCCCTACAGTGTCCCCTGGGCCCCCTTTCATCTGCCCCCCCCTCCCTACAGTGTCCCCTGGGCCCACTTTCATCTGCCCCCCCCTCCCTACAGTGTCCCCTGGGCCCCCTTGCATCTGCCCCCCCCCTCCCTACAGTGTCCCCTGGGCCCCCTTGCATCTGCCCCCCCCTCCCTACAGTGTCCCCTGGGCCCCCTTGAGTCTGTCCCCCCCCCCCCCCACCCTACAGTGTCCCCTGGGCCCCCTTGCATCTGCCCCCCCCCTCCCTACAGTGTCCCCTGGGCCCCCTTTCATCTGCCCCCCCTCCCTACAGTGTCCCCTGGGCCCCCATGTAAATATGTTTCTCATGTATTATACCATGTAGTGTGTTCGGGAAGCGTTGTCACTTTAAGACTGTTTACCATGTGACTCGTCATGTGATTGTTACCCAGGTGATCCCAGGGGTGACCTATGGGCTCCCTGCTAGTCTTCCCCCCCCCCCCCCCCCAATATAAGCCCTGGGTGGAGCCTCTGCTCTCCCTCTTTCCTCATAAGTCTTTGCTGAGGTCAAGACGAGTCCTAGACAAGTAACCACAGTCTCAGTATTGTCAGTCATCAGTCAAGTCCGTCACAGTCTGTCAAGTCAACATGGTCTGCATTAAATTGACCCCATCTACTACAAGTCCCAGCAAGCCCTTAAGGTCTCTGAGTGACTGGTCACCCCCTTGGGCCCTGGCTGAACTGTATAGACTTTACCACCTGTCTACCCTCAGTAAAGCTACCGTTGTCCGTAACTTGGCGTCGGAGTCATCATTGCCCCCGTGCCTAGCCCAGAATCTAGCGGTATACCTTCGGGTGGTATCGAGGATAAACCACACCCTGGCGTCACGAATACAAGGGGTTAAAGGGGTACTCTGGTGGAAAACTTTTATTTATTTATTTTTTTTAAATGAACTGGTGTCAGAAAGTTAAACAGATTTGTAAATTACTTGTATTAAAAAATCTTAATCCTTCCAGTACTTATTAGCTGCTGAATACTACAGAGGAAATTCTTTTCTTTTTGAAACACAGAGCTCTCTGCTGACATCACGAGCGCAGTGCTCTCTGCTGACACCTCTGTCCATTTTAGGAACTGTCCAGAACAGCATGTGTTTTCTATGGGGATTTCCTTTTACTCTGGACAGTTCCTAAAATGAACAGAGATTTCAGCAGAGAGCACTGTGCTCGTGATGTCAGCAGAGAGCTCTGTGTTCCAAAAAGAAAACAATTTCCTCTGTAGTATTCAGCAGCTAATAAGTACTGGAAGGATTAAGATTTTTTTAATAGAAGTAATTTACAAATCTGCAATAGATAAAAAAAAAAAATAAAAACAAAGGGTTGTGCAGCTCACAATTAGAGATGAGCGAACTTACAGTAAATTCGATTCGTTACGAACTTCTCAGCTTGGCAGTTGATTCCTTTTCCTGCATAAATTAGTTCAGCTTTCCGGTGCTCCCGTGGGCTGGAAAAGGTGGATACAGTCCTAGGAGACTCTTTCCTAGGACTGTATCCACCTTTTCCAGCCACCGGAGCACCTGAAGGCTGAACTAATTTATGCAGGAAAAGTCATCAACTGCCGAGCCGAGAAGTTCGTGACGAATCGAATTTACTGTAAGTTCGCTCATCTCTGCTCACAATTAACTATGCGAGGTAAGGAGGTTGTGCACCTACACCAGGTGTTAGACATTTAAATAAATATTTTCAAGCAGTAACCAACCCCTTAAGACTAGTACCAGTTCCCTGATACATAGATATAATAATAATAATAATAATAATAGTAAATAGCTGGATCGTGCTTCAATTATAGGAGACGATCTTATTACAATGTATCAAATATCAATTGTTGTAACTGGACCTCATGACACAGGGTCCTAGTGCTGAGGAAAAGAGATATACCTGCTTAATATACAAATACAATAAGAACAATATAAAAAGAAATAAAATTGGTGTCACTTTCGATAATCCGGCAACTAATAGTCCAGAAATGTATTAACCCCTTAAGGACCAGGCCAATTTTCACCGAAGGACCAGAGTGTTTTTTGCACATCTGACCACTTTCACTTTAAGCATTAAAGGGGTATTCCAGGCAAAACCTTTTTTTTTTTTTTTTTTATATATCAACTGGCTTGTTTAGTCTTGAGAAGAGACGTATAAGGGGGGATATGATAAACGTATATAAGTATATTAATGGCCCATACAAAAAATATGGAGAAAAACTGTTCCAGGTTAACCCCCCCCCCAAAGGACGAGGGGGCACTCCCTCCGTCTGGAGAAGAAAAGGTTTAGTCTAAAGGGGCGACACGCCTTCTTTACCGTGAGGACTGTGAATTTATGGAACGGTCTACCTCAGGAACTGGTCACAGCAGGAACAATTAGCAGCTTTAAAACAGGGTTAGGCTGGGTCCACACTACGTTTTGTCCCATACGGGAGCGCATACGGCAGGAGGGAGCTAAAACCTCGCGCTCCCGTATGTGACCGTATGCGCTCCCGTATGCCATTCACTTCAATGAGCCGACCGGAGTGAAACGTTCGGTCCGGTCGGCTCATTTTTGCGCCGTATGCGCTTTTACAACCGGACCTAAAACCGAGCTCCCTCCTGCCGTATGCGCTCCCGTATGGGGGAAAACGTAGTGTGAACCCAGCCTTAGATACATTCCTGGAACAAAATAACATTAATGCTTATGAAGAAATATAAAACTACATCCCTTTCCCTTACACCCTGCACTTCAATTCCCTGGTTGGACTTGATGGACGTCTGTCTTTTTTCAACCGTACTAACTATGTAACTGGCTCCGGAAAGTTAAACAGATTTGTAAATTACTTCTATTAAAAAATCTTAATCCTTCCAATAGTTATTAGCTTCTGAAGTTTTCTGTCTAACTGCTCAATGATGATGTCACGTCCCGGGAGCTGCGCATGATGGGAAAATATCCCCATAGGAACTGCACAGCTCCCGGGACGTGAGTCATCAGAGAGCAGTTAGACAGAAAACAGCAACTCAACTTCAGAAGCTAATAACTATTGGAAGGATTAAGATTGTTTAACCCCTTAAGGACGTATGAGTACGTCCTTGGTCCCACTTCCGTGATATAACGCGGGGTCCCACGGTGACCCCGCATCATATCATGGCGGGCCCGGCGTGATAGTGAAGCCAGGACCCGACAGCTAATAGCGCGCGGCACTGATCGCGGTGCTGCGCGCTATTAACCCTTTAGCCGCGCGCTCAAAGCTGAGCCACGCGGCTAAAAGTTAAAGTAAAAACTGCCGGTTAGCTCAGTGGAGCTGTTCGGGATAGCTGCGGCGAAATCACGGCATCCCGAACAGCTTACAGGACAGCTGGAGAGTCCCTACCTGCCTCCTCGCTGTCAGATCGCCGAATGACTGCTCAGTGCCTGAGATCCAGACATGAGCAGTCAAGCGGCAGAATCATCGATCACTGGTTTCTTATGAGAAACCAGTGATCAATGTAAAAGATCAGTGTGTGCAGTGTTATAGGTCCCTATGGGATAACAATGATCAGTATAAGAGATCAGTGTGTGCAGTGTTCTAGGTCCCTATGGGATAACAATGATCAGTATAAGAGATCAGTGTGTGCAGTGTTATAGGTCCCTATGGGATAACAATGAACAGTATAAGAGATCAGTGTGTGCAGTGTTATAGCCTCCTATGAGATAACAATGATCAGTATAAGAGATCAGTGTGTGCAGTGTTATAGGTCCCTATGAGATAACAATGATCAGTATAAGAGATCAGTGTGTGCAGTGTTATAGGTCCCTATGGGATAACAATGATCAGTATAAGAGATCAGTGTGTGCAGTGTTATAGGTCCCTATGGGATAACAATGATCAGTATAAGAGATCAGTGTGTGCAGTGTTATAGGTCCCTATGGGATAATAATGATCAGTATAAGAGATCAGTGTGTGCAGTGTTATAGGTCCCTATGGGATAACAATGAACAGTATAAGAGATCAGTGTGTGCAGTGTTATAGCCTCCTATGAGATAACAATGATCAGTATAAGAGATCAGTGTGTGCAGTGTTATAGGTCCCTATGAGATAACAATGATCAGTATAAGAGATCAGTGTGTGCAGTGTTATAGGTCCCTATGGGATAACAATGATCAGTATAAGAGATCAGTGTGTGCAGTGTTATAGGTCCCTATGGGATAACAATGATCAGTATAAGAGATCAGTGTGTGCAGTGTTATAGGTCCCTATGGGATAATAATGATCAGTATAAGAGATCAGTGTGTGCAGTGTTATAGGTCCCTATGGGATAACAATGAACAGTATAAGAGATCAGTGTGTGCAGTGTTATAGCCTCCTATGAGATAACAATGATCAGTATAAGAGATCAGTGTGTGCAGTGTTATAGGTCCCTATGAGATAACAATGATCAGTATAAGAGATCAGTGTGTGCAGTGTTATAGGTCCCTATGGGATAACAATGATCAGTATAAGAGATCAGTGTGTGCAGTGTTATAGGTCCCTATGGGATAACAATGATCAGTATAAGAGATCAGTGTGTGCAGTGTTATAGGTCCCTATGGGATAATAATGATCAGTATAAGAGATCAGTGTGTGCAGTGTTATAGTCTCCTATATATAACACTGCAAAAAAATATGAAAAAAAAGTGAATAAAGATCATTTTACCCTTTCCCTAATAAAAGTTTGAATCACCCCCCTTTTCCCATAAAAAAAAAAGTGTAAATAAAAATAAACATATGTGGTATCGCCGCGTGCGGAAATATCCGAATTATAAAAATATATCTTTAATTAAACCGCACGGTCAATGTCGTACACACAAGAAAAATCCAAAGTCCAAAATAGTGTATTTTTGGTCACTTTTTATATCATGAAAAAATGAATAAAAAGCGATCAATAAGTCCGATCAAAGCAAAAATGGTACCGTTACAAACTTCAGATCACAGCACAAAAAAAGAGCCCTCATACCGGCCCATATACGGAAAAAAAGATGACAATTTTAAACGTATAAATTTTCCTGCATGTTGTTATGATTTTTTCCAGAAGTCCGACAAAATCACCTATATAAGTCGGGGATCATTATAATCGTAAGGACCTACAGAATAAAGATAAAGTGTCATTTTTACCGGAAAATGTACTACGTAGAAACGGAAGCCCCCAAAATTTACAAAACTGCAATTTTTTTTTTTTCAATTTTGTCGCACAATGATTTTTTTTCCGTTTCACTGTCGATTTTTGGGCAAAATGACTGATGTCATTACAAAGTAGAATTGGTGGCGCAAAAAAATAAGCAATCATGTATTTTTAGGTGCTAAATTGAAAGAGTTATGATTTTTTAAAGGCAAGGAGCAAAAAACGAAAGTGCAAAAACGGAAAAACCCCTGGTTCTTAAGGGGTTAATAGAAGTCATTTACAAATCTGTTTAACTTTCCGGAGCCAGTAGAGAGAGAGAGAGAGAGAGAGAGAGAGAGAGATATCTAATCTATCTATCTAATCTATCTAATCTATCTAATCTATCTAATATCTATTTTTTTGCCTGGAATACCCCTTTAATAACTCTGATGCTTTTACCTTTCATTCTGATTCCGAGATTGTTTTTTCGTGACATATTCTACTTTATGTTAGTGGTAAATTTTGTCAATACTTGTATCATTTCTTGGTGAAAAATTACAAAATTTGATGAAAAAATTGAAAATTTTGCATTTTTCTAGCTTTGAAACTCTCTGCTAATAAGGTAAATGAATATTCCAAATAAATTATACATTGATTCACATATACAATATGTCTACTTTGTTTCCATCATAAAGTTGAGATGTTTTTACTTTTGGAGACATCAGAGGCTTCAAAGTTCAGCAGCAATTTTCCAATTTTTCACAAAATTTTCAAAATCAGAATTTTTCATGGACCAGTTCAGGTTTGAAGTGGATTTGAAGGGTCTTCTTATTAGAAATACCCCATAAAAGACCCCATTATAAAAACTGCACCCCTCAAAGTATTCAAAATGACATTCAAAAGGTTTAACCCTTTAGGTGTTTCACAGGAATAGCAGCAAAGTGAAGGAGAAAATTCAAAATCTTCATTTTTTACACTCACATGTTCTTGTAGACCCAATTTTTGAATTTTTACAAGAGGTAAAAGGAAAAAAATCCTCTAAATTTGTAACCCAATTTCTCTCGAGTAAGGAAATACCTCATATGTCTATGTAAAGTGTTCGGCGGGCGCAGTAGAGGGCTCAGAAGGGAAGGAGCGACAAGGGGATTTTGCAGAGTGAGTTTTTCTGAAATGGTTTTTGGGGGGCATGTCACATTTAGGAAGCCCCTCTGGTGCCAGAACAGCAAAAAAAATAAAAACACATGGCATACCATTTTGGATAACTAGACCCCTCAAGGCACGTAACAAGGGGTACAGGGAGCCTTAACACCCCACAGGTATTTCACAACTTTTTGTTAAAGTTGGATGTCTAAATTAAAAAAATATATATATTTTTCACTAAAATGCTGTTTTTCCCCAAATTATACATTTTTACAAGGGGTAATAGGAGAAAATGACTCCCAAAATTTGTAACCCCATTTCTTCTGAGTATGGAAATACCCAATGTGTGGACATCAAGTGCTCTGCTGGCGCACTACAATGCTCAGAAGAGAAGGAGCGCCATTGAGCTTTTGAAAAGGGAATTTGTTTGGAATGGAAGTCAGGGGCCATGTGCGTTTACAAAGCCTCCCATGGTGCCAGAACAGTGGACCCCCCCACACACACACACACACACGTTACCCCATTTTGGAAACTACACCCCTCACAGAATTTAATAAGGGGTGCAGTGAGTATTTACACCCCACTGGCATTTGACAGGCTGTGCAAATGAAAAATTACAATTTTCATTTTCACGGACCACTGTTCCAAACATCTGTCAGACCCCTGTGGGGTCTAAATGCTCACTGTACCCCTTATTACATTACGTGAGGGGTGTAGTTTCCAAAATGGGGTCACATGTGGGTATTTATTTTTTTGGGTTTATGTCAGAACCGCTGTAAAATTAGCCACCCCTGTGCAAATCACCAATGTACATGGTGCGCTCTCACTCCTGAGCCTTGTTGTGCGCCCGCAGATCATTTTACACCCACATATGGGGTATTTCCGTACTCAGGAGAAATTGTGTTACAAATTTTGGGGGTCTTTTATTCCTTTTACCTCTTGTGAAAATAACAACACCAGCATGTTAGTGTAAAAATAGTTTGTTTTTTTTATACACTAATATGCTGGTGTAGTCCCCAACTTTTCTTTTTCATAAGGGGTAAAAGGAGAAGGAAAAAAAACAATTTGTAGTGTAATTTCTCCCGAGTACAGAGATACCCCATATGTGGCCCTAAACTGTTTCCTTGAAATACGACAGGGCTCCGAAGTGAGAGAGCGCCATGCGCATTTGAGGACTAAATTAGGGATTGAAAAGGGGTGGACATAGGGGTATTCTACGCTAGTGATTCCCAAACAGGGTGCCTCCAGCTGTTGCTAAACTCCCAGCATGCCTGGACAGTCAGTGGCTGTCCGGAAATGCTGGGAGTTGTTGTTTTGCAACAGTTGGAGGCTCCGTTTTGGAAACACTGCTGTACAATACGTTTTTCATTTTTATTGGGGGGGGGGGGGACTGTGTAAGGGGGTGTATATGTAGTGTTTTACCCTTTATTATGTGGTAGTGTAGTGTAGTGTTTTTAGGGTACATTCGCACTGGCGGGTTACGGTGAGTTTCCCGCTAGGAGTTTGCGCTGCGCAAAAAATTTACCGCAGCCCAAACTTGAAGCAGGGAACTTACTGTAAACCTACCTGTGTGAATGTACCCTGTACGTTCACATGGGGGGGGGGGGGGGGGGCAAACCTCCGGCTGTTTCAAAACTACAACTCCTAGCATGTACTGACAGACCTTGCATGCTGGGAGTTGTACTTTTGCAACAGCTGGAGACACACTGGTTGGAAAACCTTCAAGGACATCTGCAGCGTGATTAACACTTATCCCCTATCCACAGGATAGGGGATAAGTGTTTGATCGCGGGGGGTCCGACCGCTGGGACCCCCTGTGATCTCCTGTACGGGGCCGCGGCTGTCCCGTGCAGGGGGCGTGACGGCCGCAGCATGACGTATGGAGGAGGCGTGTCAGCTGCAACATCTCTATAGAACTGTATGGAGACAGGGAGGAGACGGGGCATCACCGTTGACCTCTAGGATGACGCTACGCGCCTTAGCGCTCACCATGGGCGCTAATGGCGGCGCCCCATTCGGGAGATCGCGGGGGGGTCCCAGCGGTCGGACGCCCCGCGATCAAACACTTATCCCCTATCCTGTGGATAGGGGATAAGTGTCATACCGCTGCAGTTGTCTTTTCAGTTAGGTTCTGTTACCTAACTCAGTATTTACCAACCAGTGTGCCTCCAGCTGTTGCAAAACTACAACTCCCAGCATGTACTGATCGCCGAAGTGCATGCTGGGAGATGTAGTTATGCAACAGCTGGAGGCACCCAACTACAACTCCCAGCATGCCGAGACAGCTGTTTGCTGTTTGGGCATGCTGGGATTTGCAGTTTTGCAACATCTGTAGGGCTACAATTTAGAGATCTCCAAACTGTGGCCCTCCAGCTGTTGCAAAACTACAAATCCCAGCTGGGCATGCTGGGAGTTGTAGTTTTGCAACATCTGGAGGGTTACAGTTTAGAGACCACTGTATAGTGGTCTCAAACTGTACCCTCCAGATGTTGCTAGGCAACTTACCGGCTCCGATCTCCTCCACCGATGGTTGCCCGCAGCCTGGACATTGGCGCCGGTCCTCTGTCGGTTCTCCGTTCTGCCCCGCCTATTGTGGCTGGGCAGAACGGGGAAACCAAAAGTAAAGCCCCCTGCCCCCGATCTGCTATTGTTGGTCGCGTCTAGACCCCCAATAGCAGGGATAGGAGGGGTGGCACCTCACTCCTATCAGTTCAGGGGGATTGTGGGTGTCTTGGACAACCACGATCCCCGTTATATTCCGGGTCACCATAGACCCGTATGACCCGGAATAGCCGCAAATCGCAAGTGTTAATTCTGATGACCCCCCTGGGCATTTGCGCTGGGTGCCTGCTGATAGATATCAGCAGTCACCCCTGTCCGGTCCCAGCCCGGCACGCGGCAGGGACCGAAATTCCCATGGGTGTACAGGTATGCCCTTGGTCCTTAAGTACCAGGGAGCAAACACCTCACCTGTGCGGATTGTGGTACTCAGCTGCCAGACTCTTATGAGTTTAACAGGTGTCCCGGCTGTCAGCCACCCCCTAATCCGGCGTAGCCCACCGTTCAGGACATGTTTATTTGGATAAAGGAGTTCATGGGGAACTCAATCAGTGAACTGAAGTCAGTTTTTTTTCTGCAAAGAAACCAAAGATCTCCACAAGTCCCACTTCCATTACTCCGGAAGAATCCGTTATGTCTGTGGATGCACGGTCTGATCAGTCCGTCGAAGAGGTTGTACTTCCATCCCTCTTTCCAGTCGGAGTAAAGACCGGAAGTCCGACTTGTGACAGTCCCAAGAGATCCACCCACGTTTTCCCTCTCCCTTCCCTTCAAGATCCTCAGTTTGAAAGTTTTTCCAGATCTCCTCTTATAGGAGGCCGCTTAAGTTTGTTTATAGACACCTCGATGCAAGAAATCTAGGATCCTTGGGTCCTAGAAGTAGTCAGGGCAGGCTACAAAATCTATTTTATTCCCCCCCCAAGGAAATCTATGTTAACAAAGTTATTGCCCTAAACAAAGCAATTGTTTCTGGAGGACTCTGTTCTCCAATATATATAGAGAAACAAGCCCTAGAAGAAGTCCCCTTCCACCAAAGAAGGTCCCAAAGCCGTCAGGAGACTGGCGCATGATTATCGACCTCCGTTTCCTAAACCGCTTCATAAAGAAAAGGCGGTTCAGAATGGAAACCATCCGGTCAGTCACCAGCATACTGGACCCTCAAGATCTTATGGTCCCCATCGATGTGAAGTACTCCTACCTTCATGTTCCCATTTATCCTGCTCATAGGAAATTCTTGAGGGTTGCTGTCACCATAAAAGGAGTGGTAAGACACCTCCAGTTTGCTGTCCGGCCTTTCGGCATTACTTCTGCTCCCCACACTTTTACAAAGGTTGTGGCTCCAGTTGTTGCTGCCCTCAGACTAAAGGGTCTAGATATTATTCCTTACCTGGACGACTGGCTTCTAAAAGCCGCTTCTCCAGAAGTCTTACAATCTCATCTTCATCTGGCTCTAGATTTCCTTCAGCGTCTGGGCTGGATTATAAACTGGGAGAAGTCCGAGATCATTCCTTCCACATCCAGGAAGTTTCTCGGCTTTATAGTCTATTCTTCCCACATGACTTCATCTCTGACTCCAGAGAGAGAGAGAGAGTCGAGTGATAAGAGCCGCAGAGTTTCTGAGGAGTCCTCGCAAAGTCTCCATCCGAACTCTGATGAAGATGTTGGGCCACATGTCAGCATCTGCAGAGGCAGTTCCCTGGGCCCTTTGGCATCTCCGACCACTTCAAGATCAGGTCTTGTCGTTTTGGAATTGCAACCCCAAGGGGTTGGAATGCACCCTGTCTCCCGAAGTCCGAGCATCTCTCAAATGGTGGAGGGATCTGACGGATGGGAAGTCCTTGATTCAACCTCGTTTGATCATTTTGACCACAGACGCCTCCCTTCTGGGTTGGGGAGCCCATCTGAGTATCCTGTTCAGGGTACTTGGACCTCTCAGGAGAGACTTCTCTCCTCCCAACATGAGAGAACTAAGAGCAGTTCGTCTAGCTCTCCTCCATTTCGCACCCCTTATTCTAGGGAAAGCGATAAGAGTTCGGTCAGACAACACCACTGTAGTGTCCTTCATCAACAGACAGGGAGGCACGAAGTCTCAAGCACTCCTCATGGAGTCCGGACTAATTCTGTCTTGGGCAGAGACCAACTTGACCCACCTTTCAGCGATCCACATCAAAGGGGATCTCAACACAGTAGCAGATCGTCTAAGTCGCTGCCTTCCAGTCCAGGGCAAATTGTTTTCAAGAAGATAACTCTGCGGTGGGGAGTGCCAGAGCGAGATCTCATGGCAACACGTATGAACGCCAAAGTGAGCACGTTTTGCTATCTTTACAAAGAGGACAATCCTGTGGCGATAGATGCTCTTTCCATTCCATGGAGGTTCAGGCTGGCCTACATATTCCCTCCACTTTCCATGATACCGAGGGTATTGATGAAAGTCAGGCAAGACCGGGCCTCTGTGATAGCCATCATACCATTCTGGCCCAAGAGGTCCTGTTCACCCAGCTCATGAGGATGAGTCAATGGTGTTATTGGAGGCTTCCCCCCCCCCCCCCCTATGCAGAACCTAGTGTCTCACAACACAGGCTCCTGCCTAGATCTGAGGAGACTCAATCTGACAGCCTGGAGATTGACGGGACCCTACTAGACGGTGGGCTTCCTGCAGAGGTTTTGAGAACCATTGCTCATTCCAGAGCACAATCAATAAACAAAGTTTATTCCCGGATAAAACGGATCTTTCATCAGTGGTGTACTATGAAAGAGGTAGTAACCTTAGATCCTCCCCTTTCTGCATTACTACATTTTCTCCAGGATGGCCTTGACAAGAGTCTAAGCCGATCTACTCTAAAGGTTCAAGTCTCAGTCCCTTTTTAGGCAGATCCCTGTCACAAGAACCCCTAATCAAAAGATTCCTCAGGGGAGCTGAAAGACTTAAATCAAGGGTTCTTAGACCTATTCCCAGATGGGATTTATCCACTATTCTCAAGGGGTTATGCTCTCCCCCCTTTAAGCCTCTGGAAGAAGCTGACTTTTGGTATTTAACCCTTAAAGTCACCTTTTTGCTGGCCATAACCTCAGCCAAAAGAATTGGTGAGCTTCAGGCCCTTTCGACTTTTGAGCCTTATACACTGTTTCTCCAGGGCAGAGTCCTATTGAGATATCTGACCACCTTTTGTTCCTAAGGTCCCAACCTTCTCAAACATCAACCAGGTCATATCTCTCCCAGTTCTGTGTCCTAACCCATCATCTCCTGAAGAAGCTGCGAATCGCACACTGGACATTTCAAGAATCCTTAAAATCTACATTGCAAGAACTGGAGATTTCAGAAGATCAGAACACCTTCTCATCTCTTTTTCAGGAAAGGACAAAGGTTTAAAAGCCTCTAAACCCTCTCTGAGTAGATGGATTAAAGAGGCAATCCGAGAGGCTTTTGTAGCCCAGGAGTTAACTCCTCCTGCCTTTGTTACTGCCCATTCCACCCGGGCAGTGTCTACTTCTTTTGCCGAAAGGTAGTCTGTTCCTCTGGAAAAAATCTTTACTGCTGCCTCTTGGGGCACCCATAACACATTTATCAGTCATTACAGGGTTAATGCCAAACATTCGGAAGAGTTGGCCTTTGGGCAGTCTATCTTAAGTGCCGCTCTGCCGTAGTCCCTCCCTATTTGTGTTGTTACCTGCTAAGTCCCCACTTGTGGTGCTGGTTAGGACGTAAGGGAAGCGTTAATTTTTAACATAAATTTGTTTTCCCTTAGTCCTAACAGCAGCACACAAATTTCCTGCACTTATTTGTTTTGTTACTTGTTATATAAGCAATGTGGCCTAAGGGAGGAGGCCTTTTATGCGGTAGTTAATTAAAATGCTAATTACTTGGGCGAAATTAAAAATTCCACCGTCCTGCCAGCTTCGCAGGGGCAGAACACCCCACTTGTGCTGCTGGTTAGGACGTAAGGGAATCGCCCATTTTGAAGGATTGACTTCGGGTTAAACCAGCAGTATCATCCAAGTCCAACATCCAGGCAGCATTGCCGAGCGCCTGAGACGTCACACGCCATCAGGATATTACGAGGTCTGTACTTGTTTACCGCTAGATTCCAACTACAGTGAGAGATCCCGGGAGTGGCTTCCACATAAACTGGTCTGTGGCAGGCAGACCGCCGCGGTGACGCATAACAGCGTCTTTCACCACCCGAGACTTGTGGACCTCACTATTTATCCTGTACACATGGCCCCCGACTTCCATTCCAAATTTTTTTTTCCAAAAGCTCAATGGCGCTCCTTCTCTTCTGAGCATTGTAGTTCGCCCGCAGAGCCCTTGACGTCCACACATGGGGTATTTCCATACTCTGAAGAGATGGGGTTTCAAATTTTGGGGGGCATTTTTTCCTATTACCCCTTGTAAAAATTTTCAATTTGAGGGAAAACTAGCATTTTAGTGAAACATTTTTTTTAAAATAATTTACACATCCAACTTTCACGAAAAGTCGTCAAACACCTGTGGGGTGTTAAGGCTCACTAGACCCCTTGTTACGTTCCATGAGGGGTGTAGTTTCCAAAATAGTATGCCATGTGTTTTTTTTTTTTTTTTTTTTTTTTGCTGTTCTGGTACCATAGGGGCTTCCTAAATGCGACATGCCCCCCAAAAACCATTTCAGAAAAACTCTCTCTCCAAAATCCCACTGTCGCTCCTTCCCTTCTGAGCCCTCTACTGCGCCCGCCGAACACTTTACATACACATATGAGGTATTTTCTTACTCGAGAGAAATTGGGCTACACATTTTAGGAAGATTTTTCTCCTTTTACCCCTTGTAAAAATTCAATAACTGGGTCTACAAGAACATGCAAGTGTAAAAAATAAGATTTTGAATTTTCTCCTTCACTTTGCTGCTATTCCTGTGAAACACCTAAAGGGTTAACAAACCTTTTGAATGTCATTTTGAATACTTTGGGGGTGCAGTTTTTATAATGGGGTCATTTGTGGGGTTTTTCTAATAAGAAGACCCTTCAAATCCACTTCAAAACTGAACTGGTCCTGGAAAATTTCCATTTTGAAAATTTTGTGAAAAATTTGAAAATTGCTGCTGAACTTTGAAGCCTCTGGTGTCTCCAAAAGTAAAAACATCTCAACTTTATGATGCAATCATAAAGTAGACATGTTGTATATGTGAATCAATATATAATTTATTTGGAATATTCATTTTCCTTACAAGCAGAGAGCTTCAAATTTTGGAATTTTTCACCAAGAAATGATGCAAGTATCGACTAAATTTTACCACTAACATAAAATAGAATATGTCACGAAAAAACAATCTTGGAATCAGAATGAAAGGTAAAAGCATCAGAGTTATTAAATGGGCACTGCCATGAAATCAAGAAATTGATATGTTGTAGTACTTAGGAACTACAACATATCTCTAATATACTTTAATTAAAAAAAGTGATTTTAAAACAGCTTAAAATCACTTTTAAATTCGGCTACTAGGGGTCGCCCTCCTAGTGGCCGAATGCATTGGGCAGTGAAGTCACTAAGGAATTTCGACTCGTTGAAGCCTGGCAACGAGTCGGAATTCATTCACTGCAGTGCTCACTCCCGCCTGTCAATCATACAGGCGGGAGCGAGCGCTTTGAATGAAGATGACGCGCAGGCTCCCTGGCAGGCCCCGGCGACAGGTAAGATTATCTATGTTGTGTCTGTTACTGAATGTTTTTTGTGGGGGGGGGGGGGGGGTTGCGGGCTGCGTGGCGGGAGCGGGATGGGCCATCACGGTGTGCCTCCAGTTGTTTCCCTACTACAACTCCCAGCATGCCCTGGCAGCCAGTAGATGCCAGGGCATGCTGGGAGTTGTAGTGGTGAAACAGCTGGAGGCACCCTGTTAGGAGAACTAAGGGCGGAAGTTGGCCCCCAGCAGGCATCAGTGACGTGGTGCCTGCTGGGGAAGTCTGCCTGGTAGTGAGCACACTACCAGGCAGACTAAATGCCATTTTTAAAATAGTAAAAAAATAAAATAAAGGCAGGGAGGGTGTTAGGGATAGAAGGGCAATAGGCTGGGACAGGAAAAAAAAAATCCCTGTCGTTGTTCTGTTCTCCGGTCCCTGTCTTCTTCCTCTTCCTGCGGGTCGGTGAGTCACGCTGCTCTCAGCGTATCATTGGCTGCAGACGGTGATAGGCTGAGAGCAGCGTGACTCACCGACCCGCAGGAAGAGGAAGAAGACAGGGACCGGAGAACAGGACACCGATATCAGCGCAACGGGGGAACATACTAAGGTGAGTTAAAGTTTGTTTTGTTTCATTTTGCAGCCTGGGCACAGAGGGTTAATAATAACATGCGCCATAGTACTCCTCTAAGGACTCAGACAATTTTATTGTTACGTTTTCATTTTTTCCTCCTCTCCTTCAAAAAATCCTAACTCTTTTATATTTTCATCCACAGACTAGTATGAGGCTTGTTTTTTGCGCGACCAGTTGTCCGTTGTAATGCCATCACTCACTTTACTATAAAATGTACGGCGCAACCAAAAAAATACTATTTGTGTGGGGAAATTAAATTAAAAAAATGCAATTTTGCTAACTTTGGAAGGTTTCATTTTCACGCCGTACAATTTGCGGTAAAAATTACATGTGTTCTTTATTCTTTGGGTCAATACGATTAAAATGATACCCATTATTACATACTTTTCTATTACTGTTGCGCTTAAAAACAAAATCGCAAACTTTTTAACCAAATTAGTACGTTTAAAATCCCTCTATTTTGAAGACCTATAACTTTCATTTTTCCGTATAAGCGGCGGTATGAGGGCTCATTTTTTGCGTTGTGATCTGTACTTTTTATTGATACCACATTTGCATATATAAAACTTAATACATTTTACATTTGCGCAGTATATGTCACCAGCTCCCTGGCCGTGATCGAGGCAGAGAGGCGGAGAACAGGGATGTTGTCCCCTATCTACATTTCCGCCATTGTTGTCCCCCCCATCTACATTTCCACCATTGTTGTCCCCCCCCATCTACATTTCCACCATTGTTGTCCCCCCATCTACATTTCCACCATTGTTGTCCCCCCATCTACATTTCCACCATTGTTGTCCCCCCATCTACATTTCCACCATTGTTGTCCCTCCATCTACATTTCCACCATTGTTGTCCCCCATCTACATTTCCACCATTGTTGTCCCCCCATCTACATTTCCACCATTGTTGTCCCCCCATCTACATTTCCACCATTGCTGTCCCCCCATCTACATTTCCACCATTGTTGTCCCCCCATCTACATTTCCACCATTGTTGTCCCCCCATCTACATTTCCACCATTGTTGTCCCCCCATCTACATTTCCACCATTGTTGTCCCCCCATCTACATTTCCACCATTGTTGTGTCTCCCGTCTACATTTTCACCATTGTGTCCCCCCCCCCCCCCGGTCTACATTTCCACCATTGTTGTGTCCCCCCCCCCCCCCCCCCACCCGGTCTACATTTCCACCATTGTTGTGTCCCCCCCCCCCCCCCCGGTCTACATTTCCACCACGGGTTGTGTCCCCCCGTCTACATTTCCACCACGGGTTGTGTCCCCCCCGTCTACATTTCCACCATGGGTTGTGTCCCCCCCGTCTACATTTCCACCATGGGTTGTGTCCCCCCCGTCTACATTTCCACCATTGTTGTGTCCCCCCCCCGTCTACATTTCCACCATTGTTGTCCCCCCGTCTACATTTCCACCATTGTTGTCCCCATCTACATTTCCACCATTGTTGTCCTCATCTACATTCCCACCATTGTTGTCCCCATCTACATTTCCGCCATTGTTGTCCCCATCTTTGGAGCCGCTCTGTTATCGATGTCTTTTTGTAGGTGAGGTCTCCAGAACTGACCCCATTAGGACATCGCTGTCTATTATTCAGTGGAGGAGTTGGAGGACACAAGGATCTGTACCAGGACATAGTCATGATGGAGGATCACCGACCCCTAACATCACAAGGTAAGAAGAGACATATATATATAGATATCACTCTCACTACCTAGTAACATAGAAATCTATCCAGCACTGATGTATTCATTCCCTGTGTGTTCCCTACAGATGGAGTCATTGTTAGAAATCCACCCGAGAGGTGTCCCCGCCCTCTGTATTCCCAGGACTGTCCAGAGGGAAATGTCCCAGAGAAGCATCAGGTAGATGAGGCTGATCCTATATCTCTATAGGGGGGTCCTTATAGTCTCCCCATAATATGACCATAAAGGGAGCGAACTAAAGTAAATTTTTTTTTTCTTCTTTCAGGTTGAAGATCAGATTAATATTGAGGTTGAGGTTAAAGATGCACCAGAAGAGGAGACGGGTTTCTGGGCCGATCACCCGTATATGAGGGAAGAGGAGGAGGAAATTCCAGGAGGTGTTACCCCAGGTATATAATAATTCCAGGAGGTGTTACCCCAGGTATGTAATAATGCCAGGAGATGTTACCCCAGGTATGTAATAATTCCAGTAGGTGTTGTCCCAGGTATGTAATAATGCCAGGAGATGTTACCCCAGGTATGTAATAATTCCAGGAGATGTTACCCCAGGTATGTAATAATTCCAGTAGGTGTTGTCCCAGGTATGTAATAATTCCAGTAGGTGTTGCCCCAGGTATATAATAATTCCAGGAGGTGTTACCCCAGGTATGTAATAATGCCAGGAGATGTTACCCCAGGTATGTAATAATTCCAGTAGGTGTTGTCCCAGGTATGTAATAATTCCAGTGGGTGTTGCCCCAGGTATGTAATAATTCCAGGGGGTGTTACCCCAGGTATGGAATAATTCCAGGAGGTGTTACCCCAGGTATGGAATAATTCCAGGAGGTGTTACCCCAGGTATGGAATAATTCCAGGAGGTGTTACCCCAGGTATGGAATAATTCCAGGAGGTGTTACCCCAGGTATGTAATAATTCCAGGAGGTGTTACCCCAGGTATGTAATAATGGATTTACTGATATTATAAAATAATCTAGTCAGGGCCCCCATATCTGTAGTGTAGAATTGTGTGGACCGGTCGGCTGCCATATTGGGAAACGGGGCCGACATGAGGGAATTATTATTGTAATAAAGATATAAAGAGAAATACAGTGTTACCCTCCCTCAAATAACTTGTCCTAAAATAATCCCCACCCTACATAACAGTAGAGGAGGCCCCCACTTCACCCTAAATTACAGTGCAGGAGACCCCCCCCCCCCCCCCACACTTCACCCTCCTTAACAGTAGAGGAGGCGCCCCCATTTCATCCTACCTAACAGCAGAGGAGGCCCCCCCCCCCCACTTCAACCTACCTAATAGTGGAGGAGGTGCCCCCACTTCACCCTACCTAACAATGGATTAGGCGCCCCCCACTTCACCCTACCTAACAATGGAGGAGGAGCCCCCACTGCACCCTACCTAACAATCGAGGAGACCTCCCCCCCACACTTCCTTACCTAACAGGGGAGGAGGCCCCCACTATGCCTCCCCCAACATAGAATAAGAAATGGGAATCCTCCTTCCGTCACACGTTATTGAGATCGTCGCCCATTATAATCTCCCCACATGAAGGGTCAGATCTCTGGGGGATTTATTACAGGTCTGAACTTCCCTCAATATTTTCTCTAATATTTACAGATACTTAGGCCCAGCCGCCCCCTCCCCCATTTCTACCTCTTCCTGTAGAACTGAATGGCCGGTTGTATCTGTAGTCGTGTTCCATGGTGAGGATGGGTCATGTGTCCGCACTCCACTGGGTGAGGCTCATGTATTCTAAACCGAAAAGAGATGGGGGATAGCACTACCGGCCTCTACGCACTTTGACTCTCCTGGAGGTACTGGTGCGATTCCCAGTACAATCCACTATGAGCGGTGCTCGAATCCTGACAGCAGTTTAACACAGCAATAGTCAAAGCAGAAAGAAAATAGGATGGCACTCACATAGGTCAGGCGGGTACAGTGGTGTGGGAACTGTTCCATTCTGTCTGCTCCTTCCCACACCACTGTACCCGCCTGACCTATGTGAGTGAATACATTTCATTTGTTTCTCTATCGGCTCCATTGGGGGACACAGACCATGGGTGTATGCCGCTGTCTCTAGGAGGCTTGACACTATGGCAACAGGAAAATTTGGCTCCTCCCAGCAGGGTATACCCGCCCACAGGCACCTGAGGTAATGAGTTTTTGCTTAGTGTCTAAGGAGGTGGACATGGTTTGGAGTTCTCTCCAGACCAGGTCTCATATTTTTTATTTTCCTAATTAGGGAATGTGTTAGATTTTTTTATTCCTTTTTCTTTCCTGTTTTCTGGTGGGGACTCGGGAACATAGCGTTCACTGTTTCCCCATTGCGAGAGGTGGCAGGCATATTGGATGTACTGTTAACCCCCTCTCGCCAAGCTCAGCCTCTGGGGTTGTACCTCATGGGTCCGGATCCCCCATCTTTCCCTGCTCATCTCACTTTTCAAGCCCGGCATGATGCAGGTGACAAAATGCTGACTGAAGACTCCATTAGGTAAGTTCTTCTGACTAAAGGTGAGTATAATTCCCCCCCCTTTTCTTGCAGGTCCTAGGATTCTTCATCCTCTGGAGACCCCCCTACTTCAGCCCACTCCCCTTTATTGTTATCTCCTGAATTGTGGGGAACCCTTTCAGGCAATGGGGGCTTTAAGTCAGTGGTGTAGGACTGTGCAGGTCTTTCCTTTTCTTCGGCGTCTATTCATTCAGACGCCAACACTATTTGGGCAGTTACTTTTATTTCGGCAGCGGAACACTGCCGACTCCTGCGCTCTCTGTGAGCGCGGACCCTATCTCCGGCCATGTCGCTCACTGCGCCGGAACACAGCCCTACTCTCCTGTGCTCTCCTATCGGCAGCAGTTACCTTAATTTCGGCAGCGGAGCACTGCCGACTCCTCCTGCGCTCTGTGAGCGCGGCCCCTGTCTCCGGCCATATCGCTCACTGTGCCGGAATACAGCCCTGCTCTGCCAATCAGCGCTGAGCATGCAGAGGGTTTCTGAGGGCCAATGAGTGGCGCCCTTTTGCTAGGCCGGTCTCTCTCTCTTCTCATTGGCTATGCTTCTTCTCCCTCGCTCTCTCCCCTCAGCCGTTCAGCGCTCCTCACAGCTGCTACCTTATTGGGGACACATACACTGAGTGAGCAGTTTCTTTAAAAAAAAAAAAAATAATAATAATTTTATATATAGAATGGAGGTGTCCGGCCTGGTCACATGTTGTTCTTGCAGGGGTTAGCAACTCTACCATACTTGGTTCTGCTAAACCCACTTGCTCCGCCTGCACCACTGCTTCCCCTGCTATTTCTACCACTCTCCCAGTCTATATCGACTTGGCTCAGGTCTCCCGTTCTGTGGTGACAGCCTTGGAGAGGTCCGCCTTACGCCGGCCCTCCAGAGGGACCCGCTCTCCCCTATACTAAACGCTCTCGCAAGCGTCATAAAGGTGGTTCATCTGGCTCACCTCATTCCTCATTCCCTGGAGAACTTGTGGATGGAGTTTCCGATTGGATACATCTGACATGGTGCACTCATTGGTTTCGGCCATAAGAGACACCTTCCATATTGTGGACCCAGGAATTTCGGACGTGGCTCCAGAAATGTCCTTTCGCAGGGGACAGCACGGATATGCCTGATGTGGTGTACTCATTGGTTTCGGCCATAAGAGACACCTTCCAACTGAAGGACCCAGGAACTTCGGACGTGTTCCAGAAGTTTCCTCTCATCATGCCCGACCTCTTCCAGAAGTTTCCTCTCATCAGGATCTTCGGACGTAGCTCCAGAAATTTCCTTTCATAGAGGATCGCATGGATAATCCTGTTGTGGTGTACTCATTGGTTTCGGCCATAAGAGACACCTTCCAACTGAAGGACCCAGGAACTTCGGACGTGGTCCAGAAGTTTCCTCTCATCGTGCCAGACCTCTTCCAGGGCTGCCTCACCTCGTCCCCATTGAACTAGAGGACTTGAGTGAGGTTTCTGCTACGGCCTCCGACTCAAGGAATGCACGGATGCCTGATGTGGTGTACTCATTGGTTTCGTCCAGGAGACGCACCTTCCATCTAAAGGACCCAGGACCTTCGGATGTGGCTCCAGAAGTCTCCTTGCTTCGTGCCCGACCGGCACTAAGGCTTTCAGCTCTCAAGCTGAATTTTACGCCCTGCTGGTATCCGCCTGGAGGCACCCTGACAAGAAGGTTCGAGCGCGGTATCCCTTTGCCATGGACCTCATTGCTCGGTGGACCTCCTCTCCAACTGTGGATCTATTGGTCTCCCACCTCTCTAAGGTGCCTACCCGACTGTTGGCAGATGCGGCTGCCTTTAAAGGGGTATTCCAGGCAAAAACCTATTTTTATAGATCAACTGGCTCCGGAAAGTTAAACAGATTTGTAAATTACTTCTATTAAAAAATCTTAATCCTTCCAATAGTTATTAGCTTCTGAAGTTGACTTGCTGTTTTCTGTCTAACTGCTTTCTGATGACTCACGTCCCGGAAGCTGTCCAGCTCCTATGGGGATATTCTCCCATCGTGCAAGGGATATTCTCCCATCATGCACAGCTCCCGTGACATCATCATTGAGCAGTTAGACAGAAAACTTCAGAAGCTAATAACTATTGGAAGGATTAAGATTTTTTAATAGAAGTAATTTACAAATCTGTTTAACTTTCCGGAGCCAGTTGATATATAAAAAATGTTTTTTGCCTGGAATACCCCTTTAAGCATCCAGCGGACATGAAGGTGGAGACTTTGGCAAACTTTGCCTTTGAGACAGCAGGTTCTTCCTGCTTTTGCTTCAGCCTGGGTGTCAAAGGCCCTTTCAGTATGGTCTCCCAACTCCGCAAGGGTAGTCTTCAAGATTCCTCTAGAGGATTTGTTAAATCTAGTTCTCCGATGCTCCGCAGCTGGAGATTTTCTGTGTTCTGCTTCCATGCGCAGCTGCCTTTGCCACAAGGTACCTGGTAGCCACTGTCCCTCCTTATGGCTTAAAGCCTGGAATGCGGACGCTGCCTTCAGGAAATGAGGCGACGGGTGGAGTAGAGTTCTTTATTACCTCTGATAAGGCTCACAGAACCGCTTTCCGTCGTAAGTCCTCCTTCTGGTTCTGCGGACCTTTGGTACCAACAAGGGTCCAGCCAGGTGCTTTCATGGGAAGAAGGCTCCCTCCTTCCAGACCTGCCCCGGAGGTCGGCTATCCTTTCTGGCCGTTTTGCGGCCCCATCAGGCACCCTTAGGCCCTCCTCTGTCTGAAGGGTTGCCCCCACCTGCCGACCTTTCTCGGGTGGTTGGTCGCCTCTTACTGTTCCGGGAAGCCTGGACTACACACACTCAGGACTCCTAGGTCAGGGATGTGGTAGTCAACGGATACAGGATCGAATTGGCTTCCCTTCCTTGGGATTGCCTTTTTCTTTTCTGGACCCTCCGGTTCCCCTTTCTAGCGGAAGCAGTTCGGGACACGCCCCAGCTCCTTTTTTATCCAGGGGGTAATTGTCCCGGTTCCTTCAGGGGAACGTTTTCGAGGTTTATTCCAACCTCTTTGTGGTCCCCAAAAAAGGCATTTCTGTTCGCCCACTCTTGGTTCTAGAGTATCTCAGCCAGCATCTTCTGCCTTCCATCCTGAATGGTGTCTCTCCGTTCAGTGCTGGCGTCCATGGTTCACGGGGAGTTTTCTTTCCTCGGTGGACATCAAGGATGCCTGCCTCCACATCTCATTGTTTCCCGGTCATCAGCAGTACCTCCGCTTTGCAGTCCAATGACTTCGACATCCTGCTCCAGTTTCCATTCGCTTTTGCATGGATGTCCTGGATCGGTTAGTGGCGGCCATGGAGGCCATGCCATTGCCCAGTTTCATCACTGACCCCTTCAACTATTGATTCTCATCTGGTGGGACAGGTCTCCATTGTCTTTCGACCACTAGATCGTTCTCGGGGCCTTGGTCCTCCGAGAAGCCCTATTTCTTCAACATGTTTTGGCCTAGGGCAATTCTTTCTTGGCCCGCTTCTTGGGAAATTCCCTTCGGGGCGGAACTCGGGTTCCGGCATCTCGGCGATCTTCATTCCGGACATTTCTGGGATGTGGTCTTTCTCAGACGGTCCTCAGCAGTCCAAGGCAAGTGGTCCCTTCATCCGGAGGGGTTTGCAGTGACCTGCAACCTCTGGAGCGCTCCAGGCATGGACCTCTGCACGTCCCGCCACAACCAATCTGTTTCCTTCTATTGGTCAGGCTTTGCCCTTCCTTTTCTGTTCCCTCCCCTTCCCCTCCTTTTGGGGTCCTAGGCATCTCGCAGCAGAGGGCGTTCCCGCCATTCTCGTGGCCCAGACTGGCCCTGGCGGACGTGGTACGTCGTCATGTTCAGGCTCCTGAACGACTTACCACTGCGCCTTCCCTATCGTCCAGACCTCTGGTATCAGGTCTCCTGTGCCACCTCTATTTACCGTCTCTGCTTTTGACGGTGTGGCGGTTGAGACAGCGGTTCGGAGGAACCGCGGTTTCTCTTCCCAAGTGGTTCGCACCATGCTGAGGGCCCACAAGCCTTCCCCTACAAAGATTTACCACCATACCTGGCGGTCTTATTTGTGTGACACTCAGCCTTTTTTTCTTCGGTCGTGGTTGGCTGTAGCTCCCTTAGGGGTCAAAGGTTCAGCCGTTTCCATTCTTTTCCAACGTTCTCTGGCGTTCAATTATCATGTCCGAGCCTAGTTCAGGGAGTGGCACAAGCTGCCCCTCCTGATCAGTCTCCTTTTTTCCCTTGGGACTTGCACTGGGTCTTGGATGCCCTGCAAGGCCCCCCTTTTGAACCTCTCAGGGACATTTCCCTTCGCCTCCTTCCCCGGAAGGTGGTGTTAATTATTGCTCTTCCCTCTGTTAGGGGGGTGTCAGAGCTGGCAGCTCTATCCTGCAATTCTCCTTTCCTGGTTGTATACCAGGACAAGTTGTTTTGTTTTTCCGTCCAGGTCTGCCCTTCGTACCTGATATGGCTTTGACCTCAATAGGTCATTGTCCTTTTGTCCGGCCCTTTCTCATCTCTGGAAGCATTTGTTCCACAACCTGTTGTGGTCGTTGGACAAGACAGCCATTTTGGGAGCTTACCGCTGCAAGGGGAAGATCCACCCTTCAGGGTTTGGCTCATTCCATCCGTTTTTCGGGGCATCCTGGGACTCCGCTACGTGGCTTCGGCCTTTCAGTTCTGTGATCGAAGGATGCATTGGGGGACTGTTCTGGTGTTTCTCTTTCATTCATCTTTCAGTCACCTTTTCTTCTGGTTGCTTGGACAGTCTGTGGTTTTTTTCTGGACCTGTCGGTCTTCTCCTATTGCTCTGGGACTAAACTGATTACCTCAGGTGCCTGTGGGCGGGTATACCCTGCTGGGAGGAGCCGACTTTTCTTGTTGCCATAGTGTCGAACGTCCTAGAGACAGCAGCATACACCCATGGTCTGTGTCCCCCAATGGATCCTTCGAGAGAGAGATTTTACGGTAAGCATAAAAATCTCCTTTTTTTGCATCCTACTTGCGAAGCTCATGTATATTTCCCAATTTAGGATAAAGCAAAATACGAGCAGCCGGGGAAACCTCTCCTCCAGCCTAAAGAGAAGTACTTTGTCTGTCTACTGTCATGGCCACACAGATATTTAACCCCTCGTTCACCTCTGAGAGAGGAATAGTCGTCACATGACGGAACACTTGTTATATAGACATAGAGCCTTATCCCACATGGTCCCTGGTGGAGGAGACTTTGGAGCAGTCGTTTTCTTACTACAGAAAGTTTGATAGAAGACGGAGCCGCAACTGTGCGTTCCCTCTGTGGACATATAGAATCCTGTAATAAGGGATTAGAGACCAGATTTCTACCCCAGATGACCCATTTATTACCGAAATGTCTGTGTCTCCTCCACCTGCTGACAATGGATTCCCCTGAGGAAGGAGTGACAGCCGAGTCTCTGTAGGGACCAGCAGCTCCGGGCCTGAGATTTCACTGCGGGTCTGACTGGATTATCTGATGTTTTATCAGAAAGTGGGGGAGGGGCAGAACATTGTTATTGAGGCCTGATAAATAACCTAGAGGTGAGAAGTGTATGATATATATAGATGGATATACAGGAGCTGATGTATTCATTCCCTGTGTGTTTCCTACAGATGGAGTCATTGATAGAAATCCACCCGAGAGGTGTCCCCGCCCTCTGTATTCCCAGGACTGTCCAGAGGGAAATGTCCCAGAGAACCATCAGGTAGATGGCGCTAAAGTCTCCCCAAAATATGACCAGAAAGTGATTGACCCCAAGAAAACTTACATTTTCTTCCTATCTGTTTAGGCTGAAGATCTGATGGATATTAAGGTTGAGGTTAAAGATGAATCCGAAGAGGAGATGGATTTCGGGGCCGATCAGCAGTGTAAGGAGGGGGAGACTTTTATTGGTGGAGGGTCTCCTAGATACTACTACACCCATCATCTGATCATCACATGGAATAATCTATTCATCACTGATGTATTCATTCCCTGTGTGTTCCCTACAGATGGAGTCATTGATAGAAATCCACCCGAGAGGTGTCCCCGCCCTCTGTATTCCCAGGACTGTCCAGAGGGAAATGTCCCAGAGAAGCATCAGGTAGATGACGCTAAAGTATTTCCAAAATATGACCAGAAAGTTATTGAGGTAAAGTTCTTTTTAACATTTTATTTCTTGTTTGTTCAGGTTGAAGATCTGATGTATATTAAGGTTAAGGTTAAAGATGAACCAGAAGAGGAGATGGATTTTTGGGCTGATCACCCGTGTATGAGGGAAGTGAAGGAGGAAATTCCAGGAGGTGTTACCCCAGGTATGTATTACAGAAGTTTCTTCAGGGGAGGCGCCACCTTAGATTTGCATTACATTAACCCTTCAGGCCCCTGTGTTATGACCATCAAAAATTGCATCGAAGCTTCATGTGTTTTTCTAACCTAATAAAATTTTATACATTTCCCATAATCCATTTTTATCCCAACAGAAAATCCCTGTAAGAATTCTGAGGGAAACTTCATGTTATCCCTGAATGATAAAGGAGAATATGAAGATATGATGGAGCGCTCCTCAGGAGAAGACCTCCTTACCCCTAATGTCCATCCAGATCTATCCTATAATAATCCACCTGATCATGAGGAATCTTCTCCTGACCAACCACACATTGTTACCACAAGGAGAGGTCAGGAACATGGGAAAGGTTTATATTGTGAGGAATGTGGGAAAGAATTTACAAGAAGATCAGATCTTGTTAGACACAGAAAAAGTCACACAAGAAAGAAGCTGTATGTGTGTTCAGAATGTGGGAAATCCTGTAAATGTCAATCAGCTCTTATTATACATAAGAGAATCCATACAGGGGAGAAGCCATTTTCATGTTCAGAATGTGAAAAATGTTTTAAAAGTAAAGCCGAGCTTGTTAAACATGAGGGAATACACATAGGAGAGAAGCCATATTCGTGTTCAGTATGTGGAAAATGTTATCAAATTAAATCAGAGCTTGTTAAACATGAGAGAATACACACAGGAGAGAGGCCATATTCATGTTCAGAATGTGGAAAATGTTATGCACACAAATCAAATCTTGTTGCACATGAGAGAAGTCACACAGGAAAAAAGCCTTATTCATGTTCAGAATGTGGGAAATGTTTTCTAAATAAATCAGATCTTAGGAGACATGAGAGAATTCACGCAGGAGAGAAGCCGCATCCATGTTCAGACTGTGGGAAATGTTTTAGTAGTAAAACAGATCTTGTTATACATAAGAGAATTCACACAGGAGAGAAGCCATTTTCATGTACAGAATGTGGGAAATGTTTTACACAAAAATCAGTTCTAGTATTGCATGAGAGAAGTCACACAGGAGAGAAGCCATATTCATGTTCTGAATGTGGGAAATGTTTTACAGGTAGATCAAATCTTGTTAAGCATGAGATAAGACACACAGGAGAGAAGCCATATTCATGTTCAGAATGCGGGAAATGTTTTAAAAGTAAATCAGATCTTGTTATACATAAGAGAATTCACACAGGAGAGAAGCCATATTCCTGTTCACAATGTGGGAAATGTTTTACAAATAAACCAAGTCTTGTTAAGCATGAGAAAAGTCACACAGGAGAGAAGCTGTGCTCATGTTCAGAATGTGGTAAATGTTTTATAAATAAATCAGATCTTGCTATTCATAAGAGAATTCACACAGGAGAGAAGCCCTATTTGTGTTCAGAATGTGGGAAATGTTTTACAGTTAAAGGAAATCTCCTTACACATGAGAAAACTCACACAAGGGAGAAGCCCTATCAATGTTCAGAATGTGGGGAATGTTTTATATATAAATCACAACTTTCTGGACACAAGAGAAGTCACATTGGAGACTGATAGATGAAATAATAAATGATAAAAATAATAATATGGAGAATGGAAATCTGAGATCTCAGGTAACAGTAAAATGTGATGTTTCTAAGTTCTGTTGTGAGAATTAACCCTCGAATAAACTTCATAATGAATCCTAAGCAAAAACTAAAGCCAACATCATCTCCTTTTGTAGGTAAATAACGGTAATGAGAAGTAATATGTAATGCTATTGTGTATCATTTAGTAGTGACTTGTAGCTCTACACTACAGTATGATTGGATGATTTCTATGGATGATAATGATTGGTGATTACTATGTATTACCTCGGCCTCATTTCCATTAGAAATATTACTGATTGTATCTCATGTGTCACTTCTGTCCTATCAGGACACTTCTGTGTTGTCACCAATAAATAAAATCCTGTGTGTGAACCGGTCCCTGTGAGTCCTTGTGGAGATGGAGAAAGGACATTCTTGGTGTTTCTCCAGACAGGGGTGCGAAGTGCTGCTGGGGAGACAGTGGATTTGTGGGGGGCCCCGGCAGGGGGGGGGTTATTGCTGTTATATAGGACCGGGCTCTGTCCCCATTATACAGGCTCCTGTCTCTGTCATCTGAGGAAGAAGCATTTTCTCTCATTCTGTTTCATTCGTCTTCTGGGACATGTGATAATTCACACAGGAGAGAAGCCATATTAATGTTCAGAATGTGGTAAATGTTTTAGAAGTCCGTCAGATCTTGTTAAACATGAGAGAATTCACACAGGAGAGAAGCCATGTTCATGTTCACAATGACCCCTATAACGTTCTTTTATTTTTCTGTATCTGGAGGGTATTTTTTTTTTTTTTGCGCCATGATCAATAGTTCTTTATGGAGTCACCTTTTTATATGTGTTACTTTTTGATCACTTTTATTCCATATTTTTTCTGGGACAAAAAAACCTGTAAATTTTACTTTTCAATAGTTTTTATAAAAAAAAAT
Organism: Hyla sarda; assembly: GCF_029499605.1. Taxonomy (NCBI): domain Eukaryota; kingdom Metazoa; phylum Chordata; class Amphibia; order Anura; family Hylidae; genus Hyla; species Hyla sarda. The sequence goes on from NW_026610535.1 coordinate 167,931, forward strand.
TTCAAAAAAGAAAAAAACTGTAGAAAATAAATCAAAGACAAATGTGGCTGTCTACAGTAGAAACAACACCAAATAATAGGCAGAGCTGTCTATTTGTAGAAATCCAGATATTGCCAGTGAAATATTCATTATCTGGTGTCGTATTCGGATTCAGTTTTAGGTTTCAATCAAAGAGTGAATAAAACAAAGTATAAAGAAATAGCAGTAAAAGGAACAAGGGAAGAAAGTTATGCCTGGATATATATTGAAGTGTGGATTGAAATACTCTTATCCAATGGATTTTATAGGTATGATAAAATTAAGGAACAGTTGATGAGGCTAATGTACAAGAGTGGTCTTAACCCCTTAAGGACTGAGCCCTTTTTCACCTTAAGGACTCGGACGTTTTTTGCACATCTGACCACTGTCACTTTAAACATTAATAACTCTGATGCTTTTAGTTATCATTCTGATTCCGAGAGTTTTTTCGTGACATATTCTACTTTGACATAGTGGTAACATTTTGTGGTAACTTGCATCCTTTCTTGGTGAAAAATCCCCAAATTCCATGAAAAATGTGAAAATGTTGCATTTTTCTAACTTTGAAGCTCTCTGCTTGTAAGGAAAATGGATATTCCAAATATTTTTTTTTTATTCACATATACAATATGTCCACTTTATGTTTGCATCATAAAATGTATGAGTTTTTACTTTTGGAAGACATCAGAGGCTTCAAAGTTCAGCAGCAATTTTCCAATTTTTTACAAAATTTCCAAACTCACTATTTTTCAGGGACCAGTTCAGGTTTGAAGTGGATTTGAAGGGTCTTCATATTAGAAATACCCCACAAATGACCCCATTATAAAAACTGCACCCCCCAAAATATTCAAAATGACATTCAGTCAGCGTTTTAACCCTTTAGGTGTTTCACAGGAATAGCAGCAAAGTGAAGGAGAAAATTCACAATCTTCATTTTTTACACTCGCATGTTCTTGTAGACCCAATTTTTGAATTTTTACAAGGGGTAAAAGGAGAAAATGTATACTTATATTTGTAGCCCAATTTCTCTCGAGTAAGGACATACCTCATATGTCTATGTAAAGTGTTCGGCGGGCGCAGTAGAGGGCTCAGAAGCGAAGGAGCGACAAGAAGATTTTGGAGAGTACGTTTTTCTGAAATGGTTTTGGGGGGGCATGTTGCATTTAGGAAGCCCCTATGGTGCCAGAACAGCAAAAAAAAAAAACACATGGCATACCATTTTGGAAACTAAACCCCTTGAGGAATGTAACAAGGAATAAAGTGAGCCTTAATACCTCACAGGTGTTTCACGACTTTTGCATATGTAAAAAAATAAATAAAAAAATTTCACAAGAATGTTCCCCCCCCCAAATTTCACATTTTTGCAAGGGTTAATAGCAGAAAATACTCCCCAAAATTTGTAAAATTCTGAGTATGGAGGTACCCCATAAGTTGGCCTGAAGTGCACTACGGGCGAACTACAATGCTCAGAATAGTAGTCATATTTGGCTTTTTGAGACCAAATTTTGCTCGGGGGGCATGTCGCATTTAGGAAGCCCCTATTGTGCCAGGACAGAACAAAAAAAAACACATGGCATACTATTTTGGAAACTAGAACCCTCGGTGAACATAACAAGGGGTTAAGTGAACCTTTATACCCCACAGGTGTTTCACGACTTTTGCATATGTAAAAAAAGATTAATTTTTTTTTTACCTAAAATGCTTGTTTTCCCAAAAATTTTACATTTTTAAAAAGGGTAAAAGCAGAAAATACCCCCCAAAATTTGTAACACAATTTCTCCCGAGTACGGCGATACCCCATATGTGACCCTAAACTGTTGCCTTGAAATACGACAGGGCTCCAAAGAGAGAGCGCCATGCGCATTTGAGGCCTAAATTAGGGATTGCATAGGGGTATTCTACGCCAGTGATTCCCAAACAGAGTGCCTCCAGCTGTTGTAAAACTCCCAGCATGCTTGGACAGTCAACGGCTTTCCGGCAATACTGGGAGTTGTTGTTTTGCAACAGCTGGAGGCTCCGTTTTGGAAACAGTGGCGTAGCAGACGTTTTTCATTTTTATTGGGGAGGGGGGCTGTGTAGGGGTATGTGTATATGTAGTGTTTTTTACTTTTTATTTTATTGTGTTAGTGTAGTGTTTTTAGGGTACAGTCGCACGGGCGGGGGGTTCACAGAGCCGCAGCTCAAACTTGAAGCAGGATACTTACTGTAAACCTCCGCCCATGTGAGTGTACCCTGTACGTTCACATTGGGGGGGGGGGGGGGGTAACATCCAGCTGTTGCAAAACTACAACTCCCAGCATGCGCTGACAGACTGTACATGCTGAGAGTTTTAGTCATGCAACAGCTGTAGGCACACTGGTTATGTATCACTGAGTTTGTGACTGCATAGAATGTGGGTGCTGCAGGGAGATCGCGGGGGGTCTCAGCAGTGGGCCCCCCGCGATTAGACATCTTATCTCCTATCTGTTGAATAGGGGATAACCGGTAATTACTCACCGGTAATTTTGTTTCCCCGAACCATGACCGCACCACCTGAGAGAGGCACTCCGCCCCTAGGGACAGGAAACCTGAGGATAAAAAGAAGAACTCTCCTCTTCGGCCTCAGTGAGTTTCAGAGACCAGAAGAGCCTTCTTAGTTAGTAAACATAACAAACAATATATTACTGAATGAGAAAAGAAAGTGAATCCCCACCACGTGAGAAACAAAACACCTGAAAACATAGGGTGGGAATACCCTGGTGCTCCACCACCTGAGAGAATATCAGAGAAACAAATATAGGGTGGGATTACAGATTGCAAGACTTTGCGACCAATAGAAAGGAAAGAAGAACTTCCAACGTTCACCCTATAGTGACGAAAAAAAGTACGAGGTGAAGACCATGTAGCTGCTCTACAGATCTGGTCTATAGAAGCGCCCCTTCTTTCCACCCAAGAGGCGGCTACTGCTCGAGTTGAATGAGCTCTAAGACCAAGTGGGGCAGGAAAGCCTGACACTGAATATGCGAAGGTAATAGCCTGCCTAATCCATCTAGACAAAGAGTTTGAACTAACTCTTTTACCCTTATTTTTTCCTGAAAACTGAACAAATAGAGAGGTACACTTCCTGAAATCTTTTGTCCTATCTAGATACTTAAGGACACATCTCCTAACGTCTAAGGCACTAAGGGAAGATAGGCGGGATCAGGAAGGAACACTATGCTATCTTCCAGGAACTTAGTATAAGGTTCTCCAATAGATAGGGCTGACAGGTCCCCTACTCTCCTAGAAGTGGTGACTATTACTAAAAGCACAGTCTTTAAGACTAGGTTTTTAGGAGGAATGCTATTTAAGGGTTCAAAAGGATCCAATAAAAAAAGCTCTAAGCACCAAAGAAAGGTCCCACATGGGAACTTTCGGGAGCTCAGAAATGGACAACCTTTTAAGAGCCTTAAAAAAAACCTTACTATCCAAGGGTGATCTGCAATTTTGGTGTTATATAAGGCCCCCAGCGCTGATACCTGAACTTTTAAGGTGGCAAGCTTTAATCCCTTATCTAGGCCTAACTGCAAAAAATCTAAAATTTTAGCTATATCTGGAATGGAATTCGCTAAAAAATGTTGATTGAGAAATCTCAAAAAAGTTTTCCATACCCTTAAATATATTTTTATTAGCGATCTCTTTCCTACTGCCCTGTAAAGTGGTTATTACAGAATCTGAGATACCTTTCTCCCTGAGAATCAACCTTTCGAATGCCATGCCGTCAGGTGGAGGCTTGTCACATGAGGATGAGACACTGGACCCTGGGTTAGTAGGTCTGGTAGTTCTGGAAGAACCCAAGGATCCGATAAGGATAGCTGTCTGAGGGCGGAGAACCAAGCTCGGCGTGGCCAAAAGGGAGCTAGCAAGATTACTTTGGATCTTTCTGACCTTATCTTCCTGATTATTCTGGGCAGCAACTGTAGAGGAGGGAATATGTAGACAAGTCGCCATTTCCACCTTTGAGCTAGGGCGTCCGCTGCCCAAGGCCTGTCTTTTGGATTTAAGGAGCAAAATCTCTTTGTCTGTTTTTTCTGGTAGCAAATAGGTCTATTTCGGGTTCCCCCCAGAGCTGCCATATTTTTCTGAAAATTTCTGGGTTTAATCTCCATTCTCCCTGATGAAGCTGTTGGCGACTTAGGAAGTCTGCTCTTGAATCCTTTTAAATGCACGGCCATTAAAGAATGAAGATATTGTTCTGCAAAATAGAAATTTTTTGTTCCAATTTGCATAAGAGATCGCTTCTTGATGTCCCCTGTCGATTTATGACTGTGGTTGTATTGTCTGAAAAAACTTTTATATTTTCTTGGTGGAGAAGATGTTTTGCCCCCTGTAGAGAATAATGTGCCACCAAAAGTTCCTTTGCATTTGAGGAGAGGAAAGGTTCTTGCGGATCCCAACAGTCTTGCAAATTCCAGTCCCTTATATGGGCGCCCCAACCTCAAGGGCTTGCGTCCGTTGTAATGATCCTTGGATTTTCCAAGACCCAGTCTAGACCTCTGTCCAGATTGCTTCCTACCAACCACCAGAAAAGCTAATTTCTTGTCTCTTGAGACAATGGAAACATCCTGTCTAGGCCTTCCACTGACCCCTCGCAACAGCTGAGAAGATACTTCTGTAAGGCCCTTGAATGGAACTGCACCCAAGGAACTGCCTGAATTGCTGCTGTGAACAGACCTAATAACGACATTCCTTTCCTTAATGGAGATTGAATGACAAGCTAATACCTCTCTTACTGTATTCTGAATTTTTTGGATTTGTTGCTGTGGGAGGAAAGATTTTTGTTGTTGTGAGTCTAGAATTACACCCAGACTTTTTTTCTTTCTGGAACCAGGGAAGATTTTTTGCAATTTATAATCCAACCTTTTCCAACGTTTCTTTAAGATGGCATCTAAATAAGGGACGAATAAGCCTACGCCTTCCCAGATGTGAGTTGCCATTTCGGAAATGATTTTTGTAAACACTCTGGGGGCTACTGCTATACCGAAAGGCAAGGCCCTGAATTTAAGGTGAGTTAATTTTGAGTCTAGATTTACGGCCAACCGTAAGTATTTTTGATGATCTGGATGAATGGGCACGTGTAGGTACGCGTCTTTTAGGTCTATTGAGACCATGAAACAATCTTTTGTTAACAGATTTGACTTTATTGTTTCCATTTTAAATTTTTTGTACACAAGATATTTATTCAGAGGCTTTAAGTTTATGATTGTACGGTAAGTGTTGTCGGGCTTTTTAACAAAAAAAAGGGTAGAGTAAAAGCCCAACCCCACTTCTGCCTGAGCTACAGGGACAAGAACCTGTTTTTCTAGTAGGGAATTAACTTCTTTTTGAAGAGTCGATAATCCCGAGGGACCTGAATGACTCGAAGACAGTTTTAGGCGGGTTGGAGGGAGACTGAAAAACTCGAGGCGGAGACCTTCTCTTAAGGTATTTAATACCCAGGTGTTGTTTGAGATCTTTTCCCATTCCGCCACAAAGTTTCTCAATCTGCCTCCAACCCACCCCAGATTGTCATTGCTGACCAGATTTTCTAGGACTGGTGGAGGCTTGGTTAAACATGTAACCCTTAGATTTTTGGGGAAAATGCCACCTCTGGGATTCGTCTGCTCTGCGCCCTTACCCCCTGGCTCTCATGTTGGGAGAAAAACGCCTGGATCTGTAAGAAGAGTAGGGAAAAATCTCTCTCCTATCTCCAGCTTTTTCTAAAATATCAGCTAACAGCAGCCCGAACAATAATGTACCCTCACAAGGGAGGGCACACAACTTATTTTTGAGATAATGTCCCCAGGCCAAGTCTTAAGCCATAAGGCTCTGCGTGCAGAATTAGACAGTGCGGCAGTTCGCTGATTTTTTAATTAGTGGAATAGAATTTAACAGTTGTTCATGTGGGACCTGATTTTGGATATCAGATGATAACTGGTCTAACCAAAGTATTAAAGACTGAGCAACCCAAGAAGATGCTATATTAGGCTTAAAAGAGGACGTAGCAGCCTCCCAGGTACTACGTAGGAAAGTCTCGGACTTTTTATCCATGGGATCATGTAAAACGCCTAGAGCACCCTTCCTAGAAACTCTAGAAATGGCCACATCTATCTTCGGTATTTTTTCCCACTCTGCTAATTCGGAATTGTCAAACGGGTATTTTCTTTTTAACGCCCTGGGAAGAAAAACTTTTTTTTATCTGGATTTTCACACTCCTTTTTAATTAGGGCTGATAGATTTATGGACAGGAAATGCTCTGCGTTTTCTAGGTTCTAACCCCTCAAACATGACGTCTTGAATTGTTTTTTCTTCCTTAAGGTCCTCAATATTCATAGCTAGGAAAACATTTTTAATTAGGTTATCCGTATCTTCGGACTGAAAAAAGGGTCTTCCGGATGTGGTATCTTCATCCGAGGAAGAATCTCCCTCGGAGTTGGCTGATTCTACCGCAATACCTTCCTCCTCCGACCCCATTAACTGCACAACTGTGGACAGGGGGGTCGCAGGAGTAGGAGCCGAAATAGGAACAGGAGCCTGAGTAGAATTGAATGCACTCCTGACAGACTTTTGTATCTCTAATCTAATTAAGTCCTGCATGGAAGACATTAATGAAGGCATTTCGGCTGAAAAGACCTTGGCTATACAAGAAGGGCAAGCCATTTTCTCATGTCCCTGCGGTAGCTTTGATTTACAAGTTACAATTTTCAAGATGTTTGGTTTTCTTGGACAACTTTCTAGGTACATCCCCCTAGAATTAAACCAAACCAGACATTACAAAAAAAGAGTTTTGAACTGAAATGGACACTCACTCAGGATACTGGCTACCGAGGGCGTAGTTTTTGCCGGAGATTTAGCAGGATCACGTCTGGGGTCCTCCTTGGAGCTCATGCTGGCTGTCTGGCAGTTCGCTGGCTGTCCAGTGTCTGTCCGATGGCAGTGTTGGCTGGCATCCACTAAGGAGGATGCAAAGATGTGCGGCTGCGGTCTAAATACTACTAGACCGCACTTCCGCACTGCAGGGACGCCGGCGTCTGACGTCCCTTGTGGTCGCTTCTCTCGTGACACGTCTTCCGGCGTCCTCCTCCCTATCCTATGCGCATGCGTGCAGACTCGCAAGATCCATGCGACCGCTGCTCGCCCGGACCCGCACCGGACCCCGCCAGCAAACTTCACAGGTACGGGCGGAGCAGAGTGGAGCCAGACCGACAAGACTAACAGACTAGGGAGACAGTCAGGTGCGCGCTACCTTGAGACTACAGGAATTGTTATGAAAAGCTCCGGCGCACCCTCAGCATCCATCCATGACCTGAGACAGGGACCCCTGCCCCAGCAGGCTTCCTTAGGGACAGGAAACACACTGAGGCCGAGGAGGAGGGTTCTTCTTTTTATCCTCAGGTTTCCTGTCCCTAGGGGCGGAGTCCCTCTCTCAGTGCTGTCATGGTGACCGGGAAAAAATGTTTTTGGCCGGAATACCCCTTTAAATGTCAATACAGGGCATTGAGTCGGACCATGATTCCCATCTGTTGGGGAATTTGCTTACATTGCCTGAGCCTCGAGCGATTATTTTTCAAATGAATAAGTTGAGTTTACCTTAGAAATAACTCGTCTATGTCTGGGATTTTAGTAGATTTCCAGTTACTAGTGAGGGTGTTTTTTTGCTATTATGGATATGATACAGAACAATTCCCTATCCAGAGGGGGGGATGTGTTATATATTGATAAACAATAATACTAGTTGGGGGGTCCAGTCCAACTTAATTATCAAAAGAGAAGAAATTAGTTTTTTTTCAGTCTACCCAATACTTTTGTATTAGAGGGCAATTCCATAAAATATTAACCCCTTAAGGACCCTTGACGTACGCGTACGTCATGACACCCTGGTACGTCATGGAGTATTCCGGACCCCGCCGTGCACCGGGGGCGGGGATCGGATCGGGATGCATGCTGAAATCATTCAGCAGGCATCCCGTGCAAACGCCCATAGGAGTCATTAGATCCCCCATGTCGGCGATCGCGGCAAATCGCAAGTGAATTCACACTTGCAATTTGCTCAATTACGGGTCTATAGTGACCCGGAATATAAGGGGGATCGCGGTTGTCTACGATCCCCCTGAAGGCATAGAAGTGAGGTGGCAGGGGTGCCACCCCTCCTATCCCTGCTATTGGTGGTCTAGACGCGACCACCATTAGCAGGTCGGGGGCGGGGGGGTCCTGCCCACCCACAATAGGCGGGTCAGGACGGGGACCGGCGCCGAAGATCCACTTACCTTTATATTGGTCGCTAAACTGTAGCCCTCCAGATCTTGCAAAACTACGACTCCTAGCATGCCCAAACAACTGTTTGCTGTCAGGGCATGCTGGAATTTGTAGTTTTGCAACAGCTGGAGGACCACAGTTTGGAGATCACCTTTCAGTGCTCTCTAAAACTGTAGTTTTGCAACAGCTGGAGGCAGACTGGTTGGAAAATACTGAGTTAGGTAACAGAACCTAACTGAAGGTTTTCCAACCAGTGTTTCTCAAGCTGTTGCAAAAGTACAACTCCCAGCATGCACGGTCTGTCAGTACATGCTGGGAGTTGTAGTTTTGAAACAGCTGGAGGTTTGCCCCCCCCCCCCCATGTGAACGTACAGGGTACATTCACACGGGCAGGCTTACAGTAAGATTCCTGCTTCAAGTTTGGGCTGCGGCAAATTTTTCACCGCAGCGCAAACTCCTAGCGGGAAACTCATCGTAACACGCCAGTGCGAATGTACCCTAAAAACACTACACTACACTACCACATAAGAAAGAGTAAAACACTACATATACACCCCCTTACACTGTCCCCCCCAATAAAAATGAAAAACGTATTGTACGGCAGTGTTTCCAAAACGGAGCCTCCAGCTGTTGCAGAACAACAACTCCCAGCATTTCCGGACAGCCACTGACTGTCCAGGCATGCTGGGAATTTAGCAACAGCTGGAGGCACCCTGTTAGGGGTATTCTACGCCAGTGATTCTCAATGTCCACCCCTATGCAATCCCTAATTTAGTCCTCAAATGCGCATGGCGCTCTCTCACTTCGGAGCCCTGTCGTATTTCAAGGAAACAGTTTAGGGTCACATATGGGGTATTTCCGTACTCGGGAGAAATTGCACTACAAATTTTGGGGGGCTTTTTCTCCTTTTACCCCTTATGAAAAGGAAAAGTTGGGGCTACACCAGCCTGTTAGTGTAAAAAAATTTTAAAAAAATTACACTAACATGCTGGTGTTGCCCCATACTTTTTATTTTCACAAGCGTTAAAAGGAAAAAAAGACCCCCAAAATTTGTAACACAATTTCTCCTGAGTACAGAAATACCCCATATGTGGGCGTAAAATGCTCTGCGGGCGCACAACAAGGCTCAGGAGTGAGAGCGCACTATGTACATTTGAGGCCTAAATTTGTGATTTGCACAGAGGTGTCCGATTTTGCAGCGGTTCTGACAGAAATGCAAAAAAATAAATACCCACATGTGACCCCATTTTGGAAACTACACTCCTCACGTTATGTAATAAGGGGTACAGTGAGCATTTACGCCCCACAGGTGTCTGACAGATTTTTGGAACAGTGGTCCGTGAAAATGAAAAATATAATTTTTCATTTGCACAGCTCACTGTTCCAAAGATCTGTCAAACGGTAGTGGGGTGTAAATACTCACTGCACCCCTTATTAAATTCTGTGAGGGGTGTAGTTTCCAAAATAGGGTCACATGTGGGGGTTCCACTGTTCTGGCACCACGGGGGGCTTTGTTAACGCACATGGTCCCTGACTTCCATTCCAAACAATTTTTTTCCCAAAAGCTCAATGGCGCTCCTTCTCTTCTGAGCATTGTAGTTCGCCCTCAGAGCACTTGACGTCCACACATGGGGTATTTGCATACTCAGAAGAGATGGGGTTTCAAATTTTGGGGAGCATTTTGTCCTATTACCCCTTGTAAAAATTAAGAATTTGAGGGAAAACTAGCATTTTAGTGAAAAAAAAAAATAATTTTCACATCCAACTTTAACGAAAAGTCGTTAAACACCTGTGTTTTTTTTTTTTGCTGTTCTGACACCATAGGGGATTCTGAAATGTGACACGCCCCCCAAAAACCATTTCAGAAAAACTCACTCTCCAAAATCCCACTGTTGCTCCTTCCCTTCTGAGCCCTCTACTGCACCCGCCGAACACTTGACATACACATATGAAGTATTTTCTTACTCGAGAGAAATTGGGTTACAAATTTTAGGAAGATTTCTCTCCTTTTACCCCTTGTAAAAATTCAATAACTGGGTCTACAAGAACAAGCGAGTGTAAAAAATGAAGATTTTGAATTTTCTCCTTCACTTTGCTGCTATTCCTGTGAAACACCTAAAGGGTTAACAAACCTTTTGAATGTCATTTTGAATACTTTGATGGGTGCAGTTTTTATAATATGAAGACCCTTCAAATCCACTTCAAAACAGAACTGGTCCCTGAAAAATTTTGATTTTGAAAATTTTGTGAAAAATTGGAAAATTGCTGCTGAACTTTGAAGCCTCTGATGTCTCCAAAAGTAAAAACATGTCAACTTTATGATGCAAACATAAAATAGACATATTGTATTTGTGAATCAATATATAATTTATTTGAATATTCATTTTCCTAATAAGCAGAGAGCTTCAAAGTAAAAAAAATGCTAAATTTTCAATTTTTTCATCAAATTTTGGAATTTTTCACCAAGAAATGATGCAAGTATCGACTAAATTTTACCACTAACATAAAGTAGAATATGTCACGAAAAAACAATCTCGGAATCAGAATGAAAGGTAAAAGCATCAGAGTTATTAATGCTTAAAGTGACAGTGGTCAGATGTGCAAAAAATGGCCGGATCCTACAGTGAAAATTGGCAGGGGTACTCTGGTGTAAAACTATTTTTTTTTTTTTTTTTTTTTTTTAAATCAACTGGTGCCAGAAAGTTAAACAGATTTGTAAATGACTTATATTAAAAAATGTTATTATGCTTATTTGCTTCTGAATACTACAGAGGAAATTCTTTTCTTTTTGGAACACTGAGCTCTCTGCTGACATCACGAGCACAGTGCTCACTGCTGACATCTCTGTCCATTTTAGGAACTGTCCATAGTAGGAGAAAATCCCCATAGCAAACATATGCTGTTCTGGACAGTTCCTAAAATGGACCGAGATGTAAGCAGAGAGCACTGTGGTCGTGATGTCAGCAGAGAGCTCTGTGTTCCAAAAAGAAAAGAAATTCTGCTGTAGTATTCAGTAGCTAATAAGTACTGGAAGGATTGAGATTTTTTAATATAAGTAATTTACAAATCTGTCTAACTTTCTGGCACCAGTTGATTTAAAAAAAAAAAAAATAATAATTTCCACCGGAGTACCCCTTAAGGACCAGGCCATTTTACACCTTAGGACCAGAGTGTTTTTTGCACATCTGACCACTGTCACTTTAAACATTAATAACTCTGATGCTTTTACTTATCAATCTGATTCCGAGATTGTTTTTTCGTGACATATTCTACTTTAACATAGTGGTAAATTTTTGTGGTAACTTCCCAAAATTTTATGAAAAAAATGAAAATTTAGCATTTTTCTAACTTTGAAGCTCTCTGCTTGTAAGGAAAATGGATATTCAAAATAAAAAAAATTTTTTGATCAAATATACAATATGTCTACTTTATGTTTGCATCATAAAATTGATGAGTTTTTACTTTTGGAGACATCAGAGGCTTCAAAGTTCAGCAGCAATTTTCAAAAAGGGTCTTCATATTAGAAATGCCCCATAAATGACCCAATTAGAAAAACTGCACCCCTCAAAGTATTCAAAATGACATTCAGTAAGTGTATTAACCCTTTAGGTGTTTCACAGGAATAGCAGCAAAGTGAAGGAGAAAATTCACAATCTTCATTCTTTACACTCGCATGTTCTTGTAGACCCAATTTTTGAATTTTTGCAAGGGGTAAAAGGAGAAAATTTTTACTTATATTTGTAGCCCAATTTCTCTCGAGTAAGGACATACCTCATATAGAAAGAAAGGGTAGGAAGTTCAGCTCACTGACCAGAGAAATTAAAACGTAACCTTTGCTGTGGACGGTTAAAATCCATGAGGACAATAAAAACTAAATGGTGTATAAAAACATTGCGCCGACGCGTTTCGGGCTACAGACGAGCCCTTAATCATGGCAGTGCATAACCGGACAGTGCCCGTTTATATAAGAAATACCATATTGGAAACATACCGGAGAACCAATAACCTCGAGGTCCAGCGTTTGACATCAGACCCGGTCCGGCAGGCGCGTCACAGCAAGGTAAGATCCGAAATGGATTAAATGCTAGTGACAGCATACCTATAATACGGGCCGGCTAACGGGAGATGTGGACAAAGGGAATGGGTAACAGTAAATAGGAGTAAATACTGTCTGTATAACTGAGACATAGATGCATAATGCAAAATATCATCTCTATGTTATATATTTGTGAAAGAGAACAGTCAGAAATCATAAAAGCGGCAGCAAGTAAGCCATCGCGTATAACCAGAAAAACGCACCATTACCGCAACTCATAGTATGCGATTATGAATGGTGATCACACATGTAGCACAATAGAGTGCGGACATGCCGTGTCTATAAAGCAATTATGACAAATCGTAATAGAACAACAAAAGATATATATAACGTGCAAAGTATAAATACATTGTGTATATATTTTATGTTGCAAATGCAGGTATCCAATCGTAACTGACAGGACAAATGGTGTCACACATCACAACTGGTACCGGAACATAAAAAATAAACACATGAGAGATATCATTTGAGTTACCAGAAAAAACCATGGTACAATATAGTATAGTATCACACACAGTGTATCGTGACCATAATGTAAAAGGGGGGATGACTATGGGAAAAATATTATCAAAATGTATTAAATATATTACGAATAAATTGGATTAGAGTTTCTGCATCCCCACATTGCATAAAATGGTCACAATGTATGTATGTCTTCGTGCAGAGAAAATACTCAGAGAAATAACCCCCCTTAATAAATATACATAAGGTCATTCCTGAAGTTCAACCCATCTGGTACACGGCAATCTAGTGATAGAATCCAAAAAGCTTCCCGTGTATGGACCAAGTGTTCCCAGTTGCCACCTCTGTGGGGTTGTGACACTTTTTCAATACCGACAATGGAGATGTTCGTGACATCTCCTCCATGCACATCCCTAATGTGCCTGGATAGACCTGATACAGAGCGGGACTGGAAGGTACCAGTGGTGGGTTTACCTCCACGTAAATGCTCCGCTATGCGTGTTTTCAGCTTGCGGCTAGTGGAGCCCACATATTGGAGTTGACAAGTGTTACAGGTGGCAAGGTATGCCACAGGGTGGCTATTACAATTCAAGTGTCCCTTAATTTGATACACTTTTTTGTGGTGGTAGAAGTAAATGATTGTGTGGCTGTAACAAATTTGCACATCGGGCAGCGAGGCTGATTACATTTATAGAATCCCGTAGTGGAAAGCCATGTGGCAGAGCTAGTAGTATGTTTGTACTCACTGGGAGAAAGTTGGTCTCTTAAACACCTCGCTCTTCTGGCCACAAATCTTACTCCCGTTTGTAGTATTTTAGAAACAGTTGGGTCCTGATGGAGAATGGGTAAGTGACTTTGTATTATTTGTCTTATACTATTAAAATCAGTAGAGAAGGGAGTGGAAAATGTGATAGGATTCGTGGTATCATTAGAATGTTTTTTGGTATTCACATGATTATGGTTGCTGAGATACTGATTTCTAGTCTTACTATCTGCTATGGATTTAGCCCTTTTTAGTAAGTGTGGTTTGTATCCTCTGAGGTTCAGGCGTTTCTGTATGTCCACAGCTGAGTTGGCATATGTCATCTCAGTAGATGAGGCACGTTTGGCATGGACAAATTCCCCAATTGGAAGGTTTTTAACTGTGTGGTAGGGGTGACAGCTTGTGGCATGTAACGTTGTATTTCCTGACGTGGGTTTGCGGTATAAGCTGGTATGGATTTTACCTGTAAGTGTGATGTCAAGAAAGTCAATAATTGTGTAGTCCATTTTGTGTGTAAATTTAAGGTTAAATGTGTTGGTATTTAGAAAATCCACAAAATCATCTGCTTGAGTCATGCTGCCTGTCCAGACCAGGAGGAGGTCGTCTATATAACGACCGTACCACCCCACCAGGTGGTGGTGGGGATTGACGGCCGCATATAGACTGACCTCCTCCCAGTGGGACATGTAAAGGTTAGCGAAAGATGGTGAAAACTTGGCACCCATTGGGCAGCCAAGTAACTGTAAATAATAACAGCCATTGAAGGAAAAATAGTAGTTTGTAAGAACAAAACGTAGCACCTGTAATGTATATTGCCTCAATTCCAATTTGGTGATGTGATAGCATCCAATGCTTTCTAATGGGGAATACAGGTATACAGCGCTGTTACGTCACAGGATAACCATTTGCATTTGCCCTCCCAGGGTATATGCTCCATTGCCTGCAACAACGTTTTAATATGTCCTAGGGTCCTTGTCACCAGAGGCTGGAGTAAGTGGTCAAGCCACGCTCCTATTCTTTCCAGGAGTGAATCGATTCCCGCGACTATGGGGCGGAGAGGTGGTGGAAAACTGTCTTTGTGGGTCTTTGGAAAACCATGAAATATTGGACATTTGGGCGAAGATGGCATAAGGTAGTCTGCTTGTTTTTGGCTAATGATAGCTAGAGAGACACCCTCATCTAAAATGTTCTGTAATTTTTGCTTAATCTGTTTCAAAGGGTTAGACAATAGAGGTTTGTAGGTTGTGGTATCATTAAGATGCTCCATAATAAAATTTTCATATAGGGTTTTGTCTAACACCACAACTGAGTCTCCTTTGTCCGCTTGGCGTATTTCAATATGGGGATTTTCGGCTAATCTTCTCAGCGCTTCTCGTTGAGTGATATTAAGGTTGTGTTCCAGACGTACATGGGAATTGACTAGATTTTTAAGATCTTTCTCCACTCTTAATTGAAATACATCCATTGATTCACATCTGGACGCCACAGGGTAAAAGGAGGGGTTAGTAGTAGAAAAGGTATGGATTGTGCTTGAGAAATTAGATCATTCACATTCCAAGGTTCTCAGATTGTAAATCAAACAGATTTAGTGCTGTGCTTTGATCTTGGAATGAGGTGCTTAGTGGCAATGACGTTGGGACATCACAGCAGGGAAAGGTGTTAAATCCATGTTGTGGTGTTCCCATATTCATATCAGCATTATTGACATCAAAGAATTGTTTTTTTTAACAGTTACTGACCTTACAAATTTATTAACGTCTTTAATCGTTTGATAGAGATCACATCTAGATGTAGGGACAAAATTCAGACCCCTAGATAAAACCTGTATTTGGTGCTCATCAATTATGGTTGCTGAAAGGTTGACCACTGTCATGTCCTTAATTATTGTGTCATCCATATCTAGTTGTGTCTGTTCCTGTTGTACCTTGTTCTTGTGTTTGCGGCCGGCTCTCCTGTTACTTCTGGTGCGTTTTTGTTTTTAGTTTTTTTCTTTTTTGTTTCCTCCTCTAAAAAATCCTGGCTACTGTTGTTTTTATTTTTAGTTTGCGGTGTATATTTGTGAGTATGTTGTGAGGTTGCCCCTCTGGATGTACGGTCATCCTCATTTTCTGAAAAAGTGTCACAACCCAACAGAGGTGGCAACTGGGAACACTTGGTCCATACACGGGAAGCTTTTTGGATTCTATCACTAGATTGCCGTGTACCAGATGGGTTGAACTTCAGGAATGACCTTATGTATATTTATTAAGGGGGGTTATTTCTCTGAGTATTTTCTCTGCACAAAGACATACATACATTGTGACCATTTTATGCAATGTGGGGATGCAGAAACTCTAATCCAATTTATTCGTAATATATTTAATACATTTTGATAATATTTTTCCCATAGTCATCCCCCCTTTTACATTATGGTCACGATACACTGTGTGTTATACTATACTATATTGTACCATGGTTTTTTCTGGTAACTCAAATGATATCTCTCATGTGTTTATTTTTTATGTTCCGGTACCAGTTGTGATGCGGGACACCATTTGTCCTGTCAGTTACGATTGGATACCTGCATTTGCAACATAAAATATATACACAATGTATTCATACTTTGCACGTTATATATATCTTTTGTTGTTCTATTACGATTTGTCATAATTGCTTTATAGACACGGCATGTCCGCACTCTATTGTGCTACATGTGTGATCACCATTCATAATCGCATACTATGAGTTGCGGTAATGGTGCGTTTTTCTGGTTATACGCGATGGCTTACTTGCCGCCGCTTTTATGTTTTCTGACTTTTCTCTTTCACGAATATATAACATAGAGATGATATTTTGCATTATGCATCTATGTCTCAGTTATACAGACAGTATTTGCTCCTATTTACTGTTACCCATTCCCTTTGTCCACATCTGCCGTTAGCCGGCCCGTATTATAGGTATGCTGTCACTAGCATTTAATCCATTTCGGATCTTACCTTGCTGTGACGCGCCTGCCGGACCGGGTCTGATGTCAGACGCTGGACCTCGAGGTTATTGGTTCTCCGGTATGTTTCCAATATGGTATTTCTTATATAAACGGGCACTGTCCGGTTATGCACTGCCATGATTAAGGGCTCGTCTGTAGCCCGAAATGCATCGGCGCGATGTTTTTATACACCATTTAGTTTTTCTTGTCCTCATGGATTTAAACCGTCCACAGTAAAGGTTACGTTTAAATTTCTCTGGTCAGTGAGCTGAACTTCCTACCCTTTCTTTTTGCATGCCATTAACGGGAAGCGGCCCGCATGTTCGTGCTCCAGACTGTTTTCTCTCCACGAAGCCCAGGACTACAATACGGTGTGGTGAGTGAGCTGAGTTGCCCCTCAGCATTTCCTATAACATACCTCATATGTCTATGCAAATTATTCGGCGGGCTCAGAAGGGAAGAAGCGACAAGGGGATTTTGGAGAGAACATTTTTCTGAAATGGTTTTTGGGGGGCATGTCACCTTTAGGAAGCCCCTATGGTGCCAAAACAAACAAAAAAAAAACAAACAACATGGCATACCATTTTGGAAACTAGACCCCTCGGGGAACGTAACAAGGAATTAAGTGAGCCTTAATACCCCACAGGTGTTTCATGACTTTTGCAAATGTAAAAGAATTTTTTTTTTTTTTACATAAAATGCTTGTTTTCCCAAAAAATTTACATTTTTAAAAAGGGTTAAAGCAGAAAATACCCCCAAAATTTGAAGCCCAATTTCTCCCGATTCAGAAAACACCCCATATGGGGGTGAAAAGTGCTCTGCTGGCGCACTACAGGTCTCAGAAGAGGAGTAGTCACATTTGGCTTTTTGGAAGCAAATTTTGCTCTGGGGGCATGCCGCATTTAGGAAGCCCCTATGGTGCCAGGACAGCAAAAAAAAAAAAAACACATGGCATTATATTTTGGAAACTAGACCCCTTGGGGAACATAACAAGGGGTAAAGTGAACCTTAATATCCCACAGGGGTTTCACGACTTTTGCATATGTAAAAAAAAAAAATTTTTACCGAAAATGCTTGGCAGGTGATTGGCGGTGGATTACACCGCCGATCACCATTTATTACCGGGTCATCGGGTCACAAGTGACCCAAATTACCCGAATCGCCGAAGATCACTTGCGTGATTTTGCAAGCGATCTCCGGCGATCGCCAACATGCTGGGGTAACGCAATTTCTCCTGAGTATGGAAATACCCCAGATGTAGGCGCAAAATGCTCTGCGGGCGCACAACAAGGCTCAGGAGTGAGAGCGCACTATGTACATTTGAAGCCTAAATTGGTGAGTTGCACAGGGGTGGCTGATTTTACAGCGGTTCTAACATAAACGCAAAAAAATAAATACTGACATGTGACCCCATTTTGGAAACTACACCCCTCATGGAATGTAACAAGTGGTATAGTGAGCCTTAACACCCCACAGGTGTTTGACACATTTTCGTTAAAGTTGGATGGGAAAATGAAAAAAAAAAAATTTCCACTAAAATGCTGGTGTTACCCAACATTTTTCATTTTCACAAGGGAAAATAGGAAAAAAGCCCCCAAAATTTGTAACCCCATTTCTTTTGAGTAAGAACATACCCCATATGTGAATGTAAAGTGCTCTGCGGGCGAACTACAATGCTCAGAAGAGAGGGAGTGCCATTGGGATTTTGAAGAGAAAATGTGTCCGGAATTGAAGGCCACGTGTGTTTACAAAGCCCCCATAGTGCCAGAACAATGAACCCCCCAACATGTGACCCCATTTTGGAAACTAAACCCTCACGTAATGTAATAAGGGGTACAGTGAGCATTTACACCCCACAGGTGTCTGACAGATTTTTGGAACAGTGGTCCGTAAAAATGAAAAATAAAATTTTTCATTTGCTCAGCCCACTGTTCCAAAGATCTGTCAAATGCCAGTGGGGTGTAAATACTCACTGCACCCCTTATGTGCAGTTTCCAAAATGGTATGCCATGTGGGTATTTTTTGCTGTTCTGGCACCATAGGGGCTTCCTAAATGCGACATGCCCCCTGACCAAAATTTGCTCTCAAAAAGCCAAATATTACTCCTCCTCTTCTGAGCATTGTAGTTCGCCCGTAGTGCACTTCAGGTCAACTTATGGGGTACCTCCATACTCAGAAGAGATAGGTGTTACGCCGAGCGCTCCGGGTCCCCGCTCTTCCCCGGAGCGCTCGCTACACTCTCGCTTCTGCAGCGCTCCGGTCAGATCCACTGACCCGGTGCGCTGCGATACCGCCTCCAGCCGGGATGCGATTCGCGATGCGAGTGGCGCCCGCTCGCGATGCGCACCCCGGCTCCCGTACCTGACTCGCTCTCCGTCGGTCCTGTCCCGGCGCGCGCGGCCCCGCTCCCTAGGGCGCGCGCGCGCCGGGTCTCTGCGATTTAAAGGGCCACTGCGCCGCTGATTGGCGCAGTGGTTCTAATTAGTGTGTTCACCTGTGCACTCCCTATTTATACCTCACTTCCCCTGCACTCCCTCGCCGGATCTTGTTGCCATTGTGCCAGTGAAAGCGTTTCCTTGTGTGTTCCTAGCCTGTGTTCCAGACCTCCTGCCGTTGCCCCTGACTACGATCCTTGCTGCCTGCCCCGACCTTCTGCTACGTCCGACCTTGCTCTTGTCTACTCCCTTGTACCGCGCCTATCTTCAGCAGTCAGAGAGGTTGAGCCGTTGCTAGTGGATACGACCTGGTCACTACCGCCGCAGCAAGACCATCCCGCTTTGCGGCGGGCTCTGGTGAAAACCAGTAGTGACTTAGAACCGGTCCACTAGCACGGTCCACGCCAATCCCTCTCTGGCACAGAGGATCCACCTCCTGCCAGCCGGCATCGTGACAATAGGGTTACAAATTTTGGGGGTATTTTCTGCTATTTACCCTTGCAAAAATGTGAAATTTGGGGGGAAACATATTTTAGTGAATTTTTTTTTTTTACATATGCAAAAGTCGTGAAACCCCTGTGGGGTATTAAGGCTCACTTAATTCCTTGTTACGTTCCTCAAGGGGTCTAGTTTCCAAAATGCCCCCCAAAAACCATTTCAGAAAAACGTACTCTCCAAAATCCCCTTGTCGCTCCTTCGCTTCTGAGCCCTCTACTGCGCCCGCCGAACACTTTACATAGACATATGAGGTATGTGCTTACTCAAGAGAAATTGGGCTACAAATATACGTAAAAATTTTCTCCTTTTACCCCTTGTAAAAATTCAAAAATTGGGTCTACAAGAACATGCGAGTGTAAAAAATGAAGATTGTGAATTTTCTCCTTCACTTTGCTGCTATTCCTGTGAAACACCTAAAGGGTTAAAACGCTGACTGAATGTCATTTTGATACTTTGGGGGGTGCAGTTTTTATAATGGGGTCATTTATGGGGTATTTCTAAGATGAAGACCCTTCAAATCCACTTCAAACCTGAACTGGTCCCTGAAAAATAGTGAGTTTGGAAATTTTGTGGAAAATTGCTGCTGAACTGTGAAGCCTCTGATGTCTCCAAAAGTAAAAACCCGTCAACTTTATGATGCAAATATAAAGTAGACATATTGTATATTGTCTCGGGAACCGCCCAGTTTAGAAGAGGTTTGCTATGGGGATTTGCTTCTAAACTGGGCGGTTCCCGAGACAGGTGTCATCAGAGAGCACTTAGACAGAAAAGAACAACCTTAACTTCAGAAGCTCATAAGTACTGAAAGGATTAAGATTTTTTAATAGAAGTAATTTACAAATCTGTTTAACTTTCTGAAGCCAGTTGATATATAAAAAAAAGTTTTTTTCCTGGATAACCCCTTTAATCTGTCGAAAGCCTTTTTGGCATCAAGGGCAAGGATCAAGGCAGGAGTAGAATTATGTTCTATATGATGAAATCTATTTCTTGTGTTGTCTGATGTTTGGCGTTCTGTAACAAAACCTGCCCGATCCTGATTAATAATGTAGGGGAGGAGTGGAGCGATTCTATTGGCTATTAACTTGTGTAATAGTGGATATTGAAATACATTACATACGGGCCACATACGGCAGGGATACGGGAACGCCCGGTTTTAGCTTCCCCCAGCCGTATGCGGTCCCGTATTGCCTAAAACGTCATGTGAACCCAGCCTCCAAGAGATATTGGCCTGAAGTTTTGTGGGTGTTCAGTATTTTTTCCTGGTTTTGGGATTGTGGTGATTAAAGGGGTACTCTGCCCCTAGACATCTTATCCCCTATCCAAAGGATAGGGGATAAGATGTCAGATCGCGGGGGTCCCACTGCTGGGGACCCCCGGGATCTTGACTGCAGCACCCACCTCAACGGCTTCCAGCAACGCTGGAGGCTTCGAATACCGACCACGCAAGCGAAAGAGCGTGACGTCACAACTCCGCCCCCCGTGTGACGTCACCCCCCGCCCCTCAATGCAAGTCTATGGGAGGGGGCGTGACGGCCGTCACAATATGTGTGTGACATCATAGCCCTGCCCCCTCATGACATCACATCCCGCCCCCTCAATGCAAGTCTATGGGAGGGGGCGTTTCACGCCCCCTCCCATAGACTTGCATTTAGGGGACGGGGCGTGACATCACACGGGGGCGGAGTCGTGATGTCATGCTCTTTCGCTCGCGTGGTTGGGATCCGAAGCCTCCACCGTGGAGGTGGGTGCTGCAGCCGAGAGTCCAGATGTCCCCAGCAGCGGGACCCCCGCGATCTGACATCTTATCCCCTATCCTTTGGATAGGGGATAAGATGTCTAGGGGCGGAGTACCCCTTTAATACTTCTAAATTCTCTCTAGGTAAATAACCACCTGACATAGCATGTTGACAGAAATCTGGAGAAAGGCTAGAAATGTATGTTTTGTAATATATACTAGTAAACCCATCGGGTCCCGGAGATTTTCCTGTCGGGAGAGAACAAATAATTTTTTTTTATTTCTTTTATGGTTCTTTCTTTCTTCAATTCTGCTAATTGAGATGTGGTCAGATTGGGCAAACACAACTTTAGATATTGTTGTGTCATAGCGGTGAAGAGAGAGTCTTTTTAGCCAACAGGTTTGTAATCGCCTGATCTCTCAATTCTTTTACAGTAGAACTACAGTGACCCCCCCCCCCCCCGACATACGATGGCCTCGACATATGATGAAATCGACATACGATGCTTTTTTATGTCGGGGCCATCGCATTAAGTGCTATCCGACAGCGCAAAATGCTTAAGCTGCTGCCGGATAGCAGCTTAAAGGGGTAGTCCAGTGGTAAAAAACTTATCCCCTATCCTAAGGATAGGGGATAAGTTTGAGATCGCGGGGGGTCCGACCGTTGGGGCCCCCTGAGATCTCTCTGTACGGGGGCCAGGCTCTCCGGCCAGATAACGGGTGTCGACCTCCGCACGAAGCGGCGGCCGACACGCCCCCTCAATACATCTCAATGGCAGAGCCGGAGATTGCCGAAGGCAGCGCTTCGGCTCTGCCGTAGAGTTGTATTGAGGGGGCGTGTCGGCCGCCGCTTCGTGAGGAGGTCGACACACCCCCTTGCCGCGGGCTGTCGGGGCTCCATACAGAAGATCGCAGGGGCCCCAGCGGTCAGATCCCCCGCAATCTCAAACTTATCCCCTATCCTTAGGGGATACGCAGAGGCGTAATGACGTCACTACGTAGGCCCAGTAAGGACTTGCGGAAGACAGCGGAGGACCGGAGAAAACCGCGTAGGACCGGAGAAGACCGTGGAGGACCGGAGAAGACCAGGAGAGCCCAACGGAGGACCGGAGAAGACCAGGAGAGCCCAGCGGAGGACCGGAGAAGACCAGGAGAGCCCAGCGGAGGCCCGGGGACACCATCGGGAGCGGCGGGACGCGGTCCGGAGCGGCGGGGACAGGTGAGTACAGCTTCCTATACTTTACATTGCACAAATCCCTCAACATACAATGGATTCGACAAACGATGGCTCGTTTGGAACGAATTACCATTGTATGTTGAGGGACCACTGTATATTTTATACATAAACCTCATACTACTGCCTTATGACAGTTCCAAATAGTAATAGGATTACTAACAGTATTGTAGTTAGTGTTGAAATATTCTTTAATGTCAGTAAGTAGTCGTTTCGAGTAGTTTTGGTGAGACAATAGAAAGGGGCTAATTTTCCATAAGTTTTGTCGTTAATGTAATTGTTGTGTGGTCGATTCAATAGTTGAATTTAGGGCCAATTATATTATAGAGATGTCTACTACAAACATATGGAGACGAGAATGTGTTATGTGCTGAAATATGTGTATAATCCCTTTCCATTGCGTGTGAAATGCGCCATATATCATAGAGCTCATGCTTCCAAGCCACAGTAGGTAGGGACATAGATTGTGTTCTAGCTTTGGCGGTGGAGTCCAAATTTGTGTCCATTAACATAGAATGTATTGGCAGATCAAAACCATTTGGCCCATGTAGTCTGTCCAATAATCTAAATCTTATCTATAGTGCCTGGCCCTATCTTATATGAAGGATAGCCTTATACCTATCTTTATCTTATATGAAGGCTAGCCTTATACCTATCTCTATCTTATAAAAGGATAGCCTTATACCTATCCCTATCTTATATGAAGGATAGCCTTATACCTATCTCTATCTTATATGAAGGAGCCTTATACCTATCTCTATCTTATATGAAGGATAGCCTTATACCTATCTCTATCTTATATGAAGGATAGCCTTATACCTATCTCTATCTTATAAAAGGATAGCCTTATACCTATCCCTATCTTATATGAAGGATAGCCTTATACCTATCTCTATCTTATAAAAGGATAGCCTTATACCTATCCCTATCTTATATGAAGGATAGCCTTATACCTATCTCTATCTTATATGAAGGATAGCGTTATACCTATCTCTATCTTATATGGAGGATAGCCTTATACCTATCTCTATCTTATATGAAGGATAGCCTTATACCTATCTCTATCTTATATGAAGGATAGCCTTATACCTATCTCTATCTTATATGAAGGATAGCCTTATACCTATCCCTATCTTATATGGAGGATAGCCTTATGCCTATCCCATGCATGTTTAAACTCCTTCACTGTATTTGCAGCGACCACTTCTGCAGGAAGGCTATTCCATGCATCCACTACTCTCTCAGCAAAATAATACTTCCTGATATTACTGCAGAAACCTTTCCCCTCTAATTTATAACTATGTCCTTTATATAACACTCTGTCCTCTATATAACACTATGTCCTCTATATAACACTATGTCCTTTATATAACACTGTGTCCTCTATATAACACTATGTCCTCTATATAACACTATGTCCTTTATATAACACTGTGTCCTCTATATAACACTATGTCCTCTCTCTCTCTCTATATATATATATATAAACACTATGTCCTATATATATAACACTATGTCCTCTATATATATATATATAACACTATGTCCTCTATATAACACTATGTCCTCTATATAACACTATGTCCTCTATATATAACACTATGTCCTCTATATATATAACACTATGTCCTCTATATATAACACTATGTCCTCTATATATAACACTATGTCCTCTATATATAACACTATGTCCTCTCTATATATAACACTATGTCCTCTCTATATATAACACTATGTCCTCTATATAACACTATGTCCTCTATGTAACACTATGTCCTCTATGTAACACTATGTCCTCTATATATAACAATATGTCCTCTATATATAACAATATGTCCTCTCTATATAACACTATGTCCTCTATGTAACACTATGTCCTCTATGTAACACTATGTCCTCTATATAACAATATGTCCTCTATATATAACACTATGTCCTCTATATAACACTATGTCCTCTATATATAACACTATGTCCTCTATATATAACACTATGTCTTCTATATAACAATATGTCCTCTATATATAACACTATGTCCTCTATATATAACACTATGTCCTCTATATATAACACTATGTCCTCTATATAACAATATGTCCTCTATATATAATACTATATCCTCTTGTGGTAGTTTTTCTTTTATATATCTTCTCCTCCTTGTTGATTCCCTTTCTGTATATAAAGTCTCTATCATGTCCCTCAGTCTCTTCTTTCTTCTATACATGTTCAGGTCCTTTACCCTTTCCTGGTAAGTTTTATCCTGTAATCCATTACTAGTTTAGTATCTTCTCTGAACTCTCTCTAGAGTATCTATATCCTTCTGGAGATACGGCCTCCAGTACTGCGCACAATACTCCAAGTGAGGCCTCACCAGTGTTCTGTACAGCGGCATGAGCACTTCTCTCTACTGCTTATACCTCTCCCTATACATCCATGAGCACTTCTCTCTACTGCTTATACCTCTCCCTATACATCCATGAGCACTTCTCTCTACTGCTTATACCTCTCCCTATACATCCATGAGCACTTCTCTCTCTCTACTGCTTATACCTCTCCCTATACATCCATGAGCACTTCTCTCTCTCTACTGCTTATACCTCTCCCTATACATCCATGAGCACTTCCCTCTACTGCTAATACCTCTCCCTATACACCCATGAGCACTTCCCTCTTTCTACTACTAATACATCTCCCTATACAAGAGCACTTCCCTCTTTCTACTGCTAATACCTCTCCCTATACACCCATGAGCACTTCCCTCTTTCTACTACTAATACATCTCCCTATACAAGAGCACTTCCCTCTTTCTACTGCTAATACCTCTCCCTATATACCCATGAGCACTTCTTTCTACTGCTTATTAGTGATGAGCGGTGTAGGATATATTCAAATTTGCCATATTTCGCGAATATATAGACGAATATTTGTCCTATATTCGCAAAATTCGCATATTCTTCATATTCGCACGTTTTTGTTTTTTTTTTATGCGAAAATTCGTCATGCGAATATCACATATATATATATATATATATTTATATATAGACCATATAGTGGCAGAATGACACAGGATTTAGGTGGCAGCAGAATGAATAGACCATATAGTGGCAGAATCACTCAGCCTGGTGGCAGCAGCAGTAGGAGACCATATAGTGGCAGAATCACTCAGCCTGGTGGCAGCAGCAGTAGGAGACCATATAGTGGCAGAATCACTCAGCCTGGTGGCAGCAGCAGTAGGAGACCATATAGTGGCAGAATCACTCAGCCTGGTGGCAGCAGCAGTAGTATATATATAATGGTATATAGAAGGCCTTATTGATAATCTCAACAAATACGTTGTGGACGTCCTGTATAGGGTCGGCTCTGACAGCGGGAGGACGGCCGGCACCGTTCTGTGACCGGCCATACGATGGATTATAACACCGTCTACACTGCACCGCTGCCGTACTACATTTTGGTTAGCAGTGAATAGACACTTGTTGCTCCGATCGGCAAGACCGGAGCTCCAGCGGAGGTGGCGTCTGACGCCAGGAGAAGGTCCACGTGGGGTGAGATGTTGGCGTTGATTGAAAGTGCATGAACGGGATGCTGCTATTCCGTCCGGGCAACAGATGAATAGCTTTTCCAAAGATGGCAAATTTCTTGCAGTAATAGTGCGTATTCCAAAGTCCACAATCTAAACGCGTTTCAGGGTACTAATACACGACCCGTTCCTCATATTTTTATATATGTTATATATTTTATTATCATACCACAATCATGCACCAGTATCTCCGGTGAGGTCCTGGAGTTTTTTAGGATTTCGGTTTTATTTATCTAATCTATATAATAGCACCTAGGAGTATAGGTGATCATACGATCCAGCCTGTGAGCTCTGTAGCTGTGAGCTGCACACAGTTTATTTTGTCTTTACTGCGTATATTACACTTAGGATAGAAAAAATTAATTGTTATGTAAATTGTCATTACTTTAACAAATACTCGACACAATTAACTAATTACATCTTAAGCTTCATTGAAATTAATTTTACCTTTTTTTATTTATTTTTTATTATCCTAACAGTTCTTTCAGAAGTGTGAAGCCTAATTAGGCTGTATTTGTGAGAGGGGCGGTAAAATCTCCACCCCCACCCTCACACGTCAGACGGCACATTAGGG
Source organism: Hyla sarda (assembly GCF_029499605.1). Taxonomy (NCBI): domain Eukaryota; kingdom Metazoa; phylum Chordata; class Amphibia; order Anura; family Hylidae; genus Hyla; species Hyla sarda. The sequence goes on from NW_026610535.1 coordinate 194,544, forward strand.
GTTGTGGGCGGGGTATATACCGCCCCTGCCTCCTATCGGCTGGCATCCGTGACATTTTGCGGACTCGAATCTCCCGCAAAATCCTTTGATGCTCCCGCTGCCGCTCACAGCCCCGGAGCCTCGCTGGTAAGGAATCTGTCTTGGCTAGGGCAGGCATAGTGTCACCAATAACCTGCCAGCTGTCTAGGGCATGATGCTTTCGTCAGCCATCTCCAGGATAAGGTACAGGGAGATTACTTCTGAGGCGGGCTGACTCGGCCCTTAGTGATATCGGTATCCAGGTAAGTAAAGTGAGTATGGTGACATGCTTTTGTTCAAGGCATGTCTGGAGTGATCCCCGGCATTACCCATAGCATGATGGGTCACCCGGCTCCCACAGGGTAAGATCGTGGCTTACCTACAGTGCTGGGGCCGCCGCAGATGCTGGTTGAAAGCAGGCACTGGTAGCGGGACTCAGAGGAGCTTGCGCAGCACCTTCCAGCCAGGGGACTGCTTGGTGGATTGAGGGCACAGTCCTCCTACGATTCACAGGTAGTCTTTCTCGCTGTGGGCTGACGCAGGTCAGGTTAGATGATTCCATGGTGTGCTCGGCACCTGGATAGCAGCCAGTCAGCCGCTCTTGGGGGTCGGAACAAAGAACTGATTGGCGGGGGTTTAGTTCCCCCAGCAGATGCACATTCTGGCAGTACAGTTTGTGGTGGTACTGTATTTAATTGTATGTATTTGAGGACTGCTGGGTCATCAGGGCTTTACAGGGAGTCCCCGCTTCTTTCACGGTCCGTTCACACGATGTTCATGCATAAGTTTTCTATAAAGGTATCTAGCATTCAGTCGCTAGGGATACATACCCTGCGTGCACACTTACTGGTACTAACAAATTTCCACGTATACCCATTACTCTATGCACACACCATGTACACGTCGCACTACATTTTAAAAAATAAATAAAAAAAGGCAATGCACATGGTGATGGCTGTGACGGGCATATCAGTTATGGTTGTTACAGCAGTTATCACATGTTTCTGTGGTTTTGTCTGCATCCCCGTCATGGTCACCATTTCATTACAACACATATCATCTCGGTGAATGCATTGTGTTGATGTCATTAGGTTATATACAGCACCCCGTCGCAGTACACACGGTACAATGTACAGGCATGGTTTCATACAGTGCATACGGTTTGTGATTCATGCAGGGCCATAGCTATGGAACACACAGTTCACACGGTTGCATGTGTTCACATATAGGGCACTTGGTCACAACATTTAGCCACAATGTCACGATGTCATGGTGCTCACATTGTTTCATGCGCTCACGTAATTTATACTGCTCACATGCTCATGGCATCGATTACGGTTCTCATGCCAATAAGCCTTAAAGGGGTACTCTGCCCCTAGACATCTTATCCCCTATCCAAATGATAGGGGATAAGATGTCAGATCGCCGCGGTCCCGCTGCTGGGGACCCCCGGGATTGCCGCTGCGGCACCCCGCCATCATTACTGCACAGAGCGAGTTCCCTCTGCACGTAATGACGGGCGATACAGGGTCCGGAGCATCGTTACGTCACGGCCCCGCCCCACGTGATGTCATGGCCCGCCCCCTTAATACAAGTCTATGGCAGGGGTGTGACAACCGCCACGCCCCTGCCATAGACATGTATTAAGGGGGCGGGCCGTGATGTCATGAGGGGCGGAGCCATGACGTCACGCTGCTCCGTCCCCTGTATCGCCCGTCATTACGCACAGAGCGAACTCGCTCTGCGCAGTAATGATAGCGGGGTGCCGCAGTGGCAATCCTGGGGGTCCCCAGCAGTGGGACCGCGGCGATCTGACATCTTCACAGTATTTGCCACACAGTATTAGTCATCCATGATGGGCACATTTTCATTCATACAGTACACATTCGTAGTATCTCATGGAACACATGCTTATAGTTCTACAACATGCATGCACTCATTGTTGTATTCGGTACATACAACCAGCTCATACAATAGTTGCTCGCATTCTTACATAGCATACTTGCTAGATACAATTACGGCACTTCCTTTGTCGGCGCATGTGCCCATTATGTTACAGGGTACACATGGTCATCATTCATTCTAGTCATAGGCCCACAGTGCTTACGTTACATAAATTCACACAACATTGATACCGGGAATACATTTATAGGATTCATACTGCCATATTGGGAGCAATGATATATTTGTGTTCTTTCATACTGGGCAGTCATTCATAACACTTTAGCCACATCAGCTGGGCATACAGGACCAATTACGGACATTAAATTTACATGCATACTCTTGTTAGGTCCATAACATCTATAGCTTACATCACACTTCGGCCGTCATTCCATGTATGTGATAGACATATTGTCAGCAAATGGATCAACTTCTCATGGGCACAATCTGTACTTACTGTTATTGAATTTTCTTCAGAATATCAACATCATGACACCCAAGCAGTGGTACACCTGTCATACCTGCCACGGCTGCAGGTCGATGCATGAGCAATTGTTGCTCCTGACACGTCCACAGAGCAACATCACGGCAGTTGTATACCCACTATGCCTGCCACGTCTGCAAGGGGATGCACTGCGTAATTATTGTTACTGACACGTCTTCAGAGCAACAACATCACGTTACACGGGCGGTTGTATACTCATTATGTCTGCCACGCCTGCAGGGGGATGCACTGTGTAATTGTTGTTACTGACATGTCTTTAGAGCAACAACATCACGACACATAGGCGGTTGTATACCCTTATACCTGCCACGTCTGCAGGGGGATGCACTACGCAATTGTTGTTACTGACACGTCTTCAGAGCAACAAACATCTCATTCTAGGCGGTTATATACCCGTTACACTTGCCACGTCTGCAGGGGGAAGCACTGCGCAATTGTTACTGACACGTCTTCGGAGCAACAACATCAGGTTACACAGGTGGTTGTTTACCCGTTATGCCTGCCATGCCTGCAGGGGGATGCACTGCGCAATTGTTGTTACTGACACAATTTCAGAGCAACAACATCACGACACATAGGCGGTTGTATACCCTTATACCTGCCACGTCTGAGGGGGATGCACTGCGCAATTTGTTGTTACTGACACATCTTTAGAGCAACAACATCACGTTACACAGGCGGTTGTATACCCTTATACCTGCCACGTCTGCAGGGGGATGCACTGCGCTATTGTTGTTACTGACACGTCTTTAGAGCAACAACATCACAACACATGGGCGGATAAGACGTCTGATCACCGGGGTCCCACCGCTGGGACCCCCTGCAATCTCCAGGCCAGCAGCAACGGTGTCCAGAACACGGAAGCTTGGAGCTTCTGTGTTTGTGACGTCACACCCGTCCCCTCCATTCATGTATATGGGAGGGGGCATGACAGTTAGTACGTAGCTGTCACACCTCCTCCCATAGACTTGAATGGAGGGGGGCGTGGCGGCTGTTAGCTCCATGCACCCGATGACTGGGGTGCTGCAGCGGAGATAGGGTATAAGATGTTTTCCGGCGGAGTACCCCTTTAATGCACCCTGCATGTGGCCACAGAAACTCTTCACCTGATCCCCAGGCAGCTATCTCTGCATAAGTGGCGGCAGGCGGGTGACGGACTGACAGACGGGATGAACAACAGGTGAAGGGTGATGAAGTGAATACAGATGACGCAGGGGCGGACTGACAACTCATGGGGCACCGGGCAATATCGGCATTAGGCAACTCAGCATCATCAACCAATGAGGAGGCTGATGCTGGCCGATGTCCAGCATTAAAGGGGTACTCCACCATGGGGGGGGGGTACTCCATTCATGTCTATGGGAGGAGGCATGACGGCTACGTATTAGGAGTCACACCCCCTCCTACAGACCTCAATGGAGGGGGCATGGAGGGGGCTTCCGTGTTCCTGATGCCAGCATGGAGGTCGCGGGGGTCCCCAGTGGCAAGACCCCCATAATCAGACATCTTATCCCCTATTCTTTGAATAGGGGATAAGATGTTTTCCAGCGGAGTACCTCTTTAACTCTTTAGACACTGTAATCAAAGTTGATCACTGGCCAGCTCAGTGGGTTGATCGGGACCAACAAGACAAAATCGCGGGGCCCCAATCAGGTGAGAGGAAGGCCCTTAGCATGATCAATGCTCCAGTAGTGCAGGCAGCCTGTAATAATAGAGCGCAAATAACACTAATCAATGTTGTGCTATAGCATTGTTTAGTGTCTGCAATCTAAAGATTAAATGTAAGAGTCTCCTATGGCAACTAAAAAATAGTAATTAAAGGAGTAGTCCAGTGGTGAACAACTTATCCCCTATCCTAAGGATAGGGGATAAGTTTGAGATCGCGGGGGGTCCGACCGCTGGGGCCCCCTGCGATCTCCTGCACGAAGCGGCGGCCGACACGCCCCCTCAATACAACTCTATGGCAGAGCCGAAGAGCTGCCTTCGGCAATCTCCGGCTCTGCCATAGCGATGTATTGGGGGGTGTCGGCCGTCGCTTCGTGCGGAGGTCGACACCCGCTATCTGGCCGGAGAGCCTGGCCCCGTACAGAGAGATCGCAGGGGGCCCCAGCGGTCGGACCGCCCGCGATCTCAAACTTATCCCCTATCCTTAGGCTAGGGGATAAGTTTTTCCACCACTGGACTACCCCTTTAATGTAAATAATCCTCCCAATACAAGATTTAAAGGGGTACTCCGGGGACCTAAAGCCATAGCCCATCCTTACCCTCTCACCAACCTATTTATTTGTCTAAACATAATTCATTAGCTATATAGAGCAGTTTTCCCTCTTTCAGCTGTCACTTACATGTAGGGAGTGAGAGAAAGACGTCATTCTCAGTTCCACCTTGTCTTTCTGCAAAGCCCTCACTGAGACCTAGCCCCCACCCTCCTGGAAGACAAACACCACATGATTTCTGTCTTCACAGCCATACCTCCCCTCCCTGTGTGACGAATTTGCCGGCAGCCCAGTCTCCTCAGCACATAACGTGCTGTTTTCCTGCTGTAGATCTAATCACTGACTGCTGTCATTCAGAGCACAGCATGATTTATTGCTGGGGGGAAGACGTCATACATGGAGAGACGTCACACAGAACCAGGAGGAGACGTCACACAGAACCAGGAGGAGACGTCACACAGAACCAGGAGGAGACGTCACACAGAACCAGGAGGAGACGTCACACAGAACCAGGAGGAGACGTCACACAGAACCAGGAGGAGACGTCACACAGAACCAGGAGGAGACGTCACACAGAACCAGGAGGAGACGTCACACAGAACCAGGAGAAGACGTTACACAGAACCAGGAGAAGACGTCACACAGAACCAGGGGAAGACGTCACACAAAACCAGAAGAAATCACACAGAACTGGGAAGAGTAGTCACACAGAACCGGGATAAGACGTCACACAGAACCAGGAGAAGACCTCAAACAGAACCGGGAAGAGTAGTCACACAGAACCGGGATAAGACGTCACACAGAACCAGGAGAAAACATCACACAGAACCTGAAGAAGACGTCACAGAACCAGGAGAAAATGTCACACAGAACCAGAATCGGGAGATGACGTCACAGAGAACCAGGAGGAGACGTCACACAGAACCAGGTGGTTGAGGAGTGGGCATAAGATTGTAGGACGGCCATTGCCCTTAAGCCATGGAAGCAGATCAATGGGAAGCTTTTGGACAAGATGTTTGTTTTATGTTAATCCAACACAAAAGGGAAAACCTCCTTTGCAATGGTACCAGACATAGTCTAGTGGAATAATAATATTTAGTTATGTGAAAAAAAGCTCAAGCCACAGAGCGGGCAGAGTGAGTGCCATGATTTCATACTTCCCTGCTGGGAGCCGTGATTGGTCAGTCAGTCCCAACCAATCAAGGCTCCTGGCAGGGAATAAGCTCCAGAGTGACCCACTTCTTTGAGCTAAAGGCTTGCGGCATTGCTGGTGATTGCCAAGTTAATGTCAAACTTTTTGTTCGGTCGGGGACTGTGTGTATTCTTCATTTCAAATATATAGATTCGCCATAGTGGAAGGACTTCAAAATTGTTTCTTTATAAAAATGGAGATTTATTACAATCTTCTTAAACAGTTCCAGATATGACAAAAGTTTATAGCTATATACAGCAGTCTGCAAAGAACATGTATCCAGACTCTTTACTATGACACTTGATTGAACAAGACACAGCCCTGTCTATATAAGGCCTCACGTGCATATCAGAGCAAAAATCAAACCATGAGGGGGTAAAAACTGCCTGTAGAGGTCAGACAGGATTGTGAGGAGGCACAGATCTGGAGAAGGGGACAAAAAATTTCTGCTGAATAATAATTCTTACATGGAAGAAGTTTGTAACTACAGGACTCTTCCTAGAGCGAACATCCCCCCCCCCCCCCCCCGAACTGAGTAATCTGGGGAGAAGAGGTCTTGTAAGCGAGGTGACCAAGTTTCCAATGAGTCACTTCTGACGGACCAATAAAAAGTGATCACTGGCTTTAAGGGTGCTCAGCTGTGCTAGGCCAAATCATCACATACGTGAACCTGATAAAACGGGAAGGGGTTAATAAATCGTTAAAGATTCCTCACATTCTTTTTCCTCTGTCATTATGGAGTAGGATGATGGGAAACACAAGGAGCAACAGAACAAAACGTGAAGAGAGTGAAAGGGTCTAAAGACTTTCTAAATGCAATGAATGTCGTTTGAAAGAAGAGCGGAGTAGTTGTAATGTTATTGGACAGACAAGGAAGAGGAAATCCCTGTGCGTGTGCTGCTGGCACACAGACCACCACTGGACCTGCCCTAAGATGGAGAAAATAAGAAATACCGTATTTATCGGCATATAACACGCAGTTTAAAAAAATTTAAATTTAAGGCAAAAACCCTACCTGTGTGTTATACACCGATAAATATGCTGGTCACTGATTCAAAGTGTCCGCAGCAGCAGCTGCTTGTTAAGCATTAGCAGCCAGGCTACCGTCACTTTAAATCAGTGACCTGTGGCGGCTCCAGCGGATTCCGTTTTCTCCCCACTCTGCTTTTCATTTTTTATTTTCCTTTCCTCTCCCTGCTTTTTTATTTTTCTTTTATCTTCCTTATCTAGCCGTGCTCCTGCAGGCCAGGACAGGTGGCGGGTCTTACAGGTTGCGCGGTCAGTGAAGTATGACAAGCGATGTCCTCTGCCGGCTCCCTACACATCATCAGGAATGGCAGCAGCATTGAATGAAAAGTGACGTCCCTGATGCTGCGGAGCTAGAAGAAGATGTCGCTCATCATACTTCACTAACCGCGAAGCCTGTAAGATCTACCACCTGTAATGGCCAGTTAAAGGGGTACTCCGATGCTAAGACATCTTATCCCCTATCCAATGGATAGGGGATAAGATGCCTGATCGCAGGGGTCCCGCCGCTGGGGACCCTCGTGATCATGCATGCAGCACCTTGTTATTATGGGGATGGGGGTTAGATGGGGACAACACTGGTGGAAATGTAGATGGGGACAACAATGGTGGAAATGTAGATGGGGGGACAACAATGGTGGAAATGTAGATGGGGGACAACAATGGTGGAAATGTAGATGGGGGGACAACAATGGTGGAAATGTAGATGGGGACAACAATGGTGGAAATGTAGATGGGGGGACAACAATGGTGGAAATGTAGATGGGGACAACAATGGTGGAAATGTAGATGGAACAACAATGGTGGAAATGTAGATGGGGGGACAAAAATGGTGGAAATGTAGATGGGAACAACAATGGTGGAAATGTAGATGGGGGGACAAAAATGGTGGAAATGTAGATGGGGACAACAATGGTGGAAATGTAGATGGGGGACAACAATGGTGGAAATGTAGATGGGGGACAACACTGGTGGAAATGTAGATGGGGACAACAATGGCGGAAATGTAGACGGGGGACAACAATGGTGGAAATGTAGATGGGGACAACAATGGTGGAAATGAAGATGGGACAACAATGGTGGAAATGTAGATGGGGACAACAATGGTGGAAATATAGATGGGGGGACAACAATGATGGAAATGTAGATGGGGGGGACAACAATGGTGGAAATGTAGATGGGGACAACAATGGTGGAAATGTAGATGGGGGGACAACAATGGTGGAAATGTAGATGGGGACAACAATGGTGGAAATGTAGACGGGGGGGGACAACAATGGTGGAAATGTAGACGGGGGGACACAACAATGGTGGAAATGTAGACGGGGGGACAACAATGGTGGAAATGTAGACGGGGGGACAACAATGGTGGAAATGTGGACGGGGGGACAACAATGGTGGAAATGTAGACGGGGGACAACAATGGTGGAAATGTGAACGGGGGGACAACAATGGTGGAAATGTAGACGGGGGGACAACAATGGTGGAAATGTAGATGGGGGGACAACAATGGTGGAAATGTAGATGGGGGACAACAATGGTGGAAATGTAGATGGGGGACAGCAATGGTGGAAATGTAGATGGGGACAACAATGGTGGAAATGTAGATGGGGACAACAATGGTGGAAATGTAGATGGGGACAACAATGGTGGAAATGTAGATGGGGACAACCATGTTGGAAATGTAGATGGGGACAACCATGGTGGAAATGTAGATGGGGACAACAATGGTGGAAATGTAGATGGGGGACAACAATGGTGGAAATGTAGATGGAGACAACAATGGTGGAAATGTAGACGGGGAGACAACAATGGTGGAAATGTAGATGGGGACAACAATGGTGGAAATGTAGATGGTGGACAACAATGGTGGAAATGTAGATGTGGACAACAATGGGGGAAATGTAGATGTGGACAACAATGGTGGAAATGTAGATGGGGGGGGACAACAATGGTGGAAATGTAGATGGGGACAACAATGGCGGAAATGTAGATGGGGGACAACAATGGCGGAAATGTAGATGGGGGGGACAACAATGGTGGAAATGTAGATGGGGACAACAATGGCGGAAATGTAGATGGGGGGGACAACAATGGTGGAAATGTAGATGGGGACAACAATGGCGGAAATGTAGATGGGGGGGACAACAATGGTGGAAATGTAGATGGGGACAACAATGGCGGAAATGTAGATGGGGACAACAATGGCGGAAATGTAGATGGGGGGGACAACAATGGTGGAAATGTAGATGGGGGGGACAACAATGGTGGAAATGTAGATGGGGGACAACAATGGTGGAAATGTAGATGGGGGGACAACAATGGTGGAAATGTAGATGGGGGGACAACAATGGTGGAAATGTAGATGGGTCACCTCACCTCTCCGGTCAGCAGGTGGAGGATCTCCAAGGTGAAGTGTAATATTCTCTTAGTCATCTCCTTCCTGTCCTTGTCCATCCTTGGGGGATCATTCAGGAGAAGAGGAAACAACTGGGTCAGCTGGAGGGGAAGAGGAGGAGCCTGAATCACAGAAATAGCGACACAATGTAACAAACCTCCTCCTCATGTAATCTCCTTACTACTGGGGTGACACACTGTAACAAACCTCCTCCTCATGTAATCTCCTTACTACTGGGGTGACACACTGTAACAAACCTCCTCCACATGTAATCTCCTTATTACTGGGGTGACACACTGTAACAAACCTCCTCCTCATGTAATCTCCTTACTACTGGGGTGACACACTGGAACAAACCTCCTCCTCATGTAATCTCCTTACTACTGGGGTGACACACTGTAACAAACCTCCTCCTCATGTAATCTCCTTATTACTGGGGTGACACACTGTAACAAACCTCCTCCTCATGTAATCTCCTTACTACTGGGGTGACACACTGTAACAAACCTCCTCCTCATGTAATCTCCTTACTACTGGGGTGACACACTGTAACAAAACTCCTCCTCATGTGATCTCCTTACTACTGGGGTGACACACTGTAACAAACCTCCTCCTCATATCATCTCCTTACTGCCAAGAAGGACCTGCTCCAGCATCTGCTGGATGCTGGAGGTTTAGGACCTGTGATGATGTCACAATCATGTGACCAGTACACGAGGGGGCGGAGCTCAGCAGGATAGGAGAGATTGTGGAAAAAGGACCTGTGAGGATGGTCATGTGACAGGAGTGGGGGGGGGGCTCAGCAGGATAGAGGAGATTGCGGATGAAGGACCTGTGAGGATGGTCATGTGACAGGAGTGGGCGGGGCTCAGCAGTAGTAGAGGACATGTGACCAGAAAGGGAGGAGCTCAGTGAAGAGGAGACGTGGTGTGAGGTGAGTTTCTATGCAGAAGGTTTGTTACATTGTGTTGAGTGAGACATGACAGTGTTTTTATGTGAGACATCACAAAGTTTAGTTGCAGGGATGTGTGTGGGGGAGGTTAGGAGGACTTACATTTTCTATGAGGGATGACAACTGTTTGACTGATGGATGACAGACATTTACTTGACGGAGGATGGATTCTTGGTTGAGGGAGGATGTATGAGGTACATTATGTCCATAATGAGGTGATTATGTCCTAAAATGGACACCGTAGTTGTCAGTGTTCCTCTCTTCTTCCTCCTGTCACAATGTAATAGTTCACACTGAGGAATCATTTTAGTCAGGAAAGTCACAAATCCGGCACCCAGCTTTATATACCGCCCGCCACCCAGCTTTATATACCGCCCGCCACCCAGCTTTATATACCGCCCGCCACCCAGCTTTATATACCGTCCGCCTCCCAGCTTTATATACCGCCCGCCACCCAGCTTTATATACCGCCCGCCACCCAGCTTTATATACCGTCCGCCTCCCAGCTTTATATACCGTCCGCCTCCCAGCTTTATATACTGGCCCGCCACCCAGCTTTATATACCGCCCGCCACCCAGCTTTATGTACTGCCCGCCACCCGGCTTTATATACCGCCCGCCACCCAGCTTTATGTACCGCCCGCCACCCAGCTTTATATACTGGCCCTCCACCCAGCTTTATGTACTGCCCGCCACCCAGCTTTATGTACTGCCCGCCACCCAGCTTTATGTACTGCCCGCCACCCAGCTTTATATACCGCCCGCCACCCAGCTTTATATACTGGCCCTCCACCCAGCTTTATATACGGCCCGCCACCCAGCTTTATGTACTGCCCGCCACCCAGCTTTATGTACTGCCCGCCACCCAGCTTTATATGTACTGCCCGCCAACCTCAATCACTATTCCTCCTCCTCCTCCTCTCCTGATATCACTATTCCTCCTCCTCCTCTCCTGATATCACTATTCCTCCTCCTCCTCTCCTGATATCACTATTCCTTCTCCTCCTCTCCTGATATCACTATTCCTCCTCCTCCTCCTCCTCTCCTGATATCACTATTCCTCCTCCTCCTCCTCTCCTGATATCACTATTCCTCCTCCTCCTCCTCTCCTGATATCACTATTCCTCCTCCTCCTCCTCTCCTGATATCACTATTCCTCCTCCTCCTCCTCTCCTGATATCACTATTCCTCCTCCTCCTCCTCTCCTGATATCACTATTCCTCCTCCTCCTCCTCTCCTGATATCACTATTCCTCCTCCTCCTCCTCTCCTGATATCACTATTCCTCCTCCTCCTCCTCTCCTGATATCACTATTCCTCCTCCTCCTCCTCTCCTGATATCACTATTCCTCCTCCTCCTCCTCTCCTGATATCACTATTCCTCCTCCTCCTCTCCTGATATCACTATTCCTCCTCCTCCTCTCCTGATATCACTATTCCTCTCCTCTTCTCCTGATATCACTATTCCTCCTCCTCCTCTTCTCCTGATATCACTATTCCTCCTCCTCTCCTTCTCCTGATATCACTATTCCTCCTCCTCCTCTCCTGATATCACTATTCCTCCTCCTCCTCTCCTGATATCACTATTCCTTCTCTCCTCCTCTCCTGATATCACTATTCCTCCTCCTCCTCTCCTGATATCACTATTCCTATCTCCTCCTCTCCTGATATCACTATTCCTCCTCTCTCCTGATATCACTATTCCTCCTCCTCCTCTCCTGATATCACTATTCCTCCTCCTCCTCCTCCTGATATCACTATTCCTCCCTCCTCCTCCTCTCCTGATATCACTATTCCTCCTCCTCCTCTCCTGATATCACTATTCCTCCTCCTCCTCCTCTCCTGATATCACTATTCCTCCTCCTCCTCCTCTCCTGATATCACTATTCCTCCTCCTCCTCCTCTCCTGATATCACTATTCCTCCTCCTCCTCCTCTCCTGATATCACTATTCCTCCTCCTCCTCCTCTCCTGATATCACTATTCCTCCTCCTCCTCCTCCTCTCCTGATATCACTATTCCTCCTCCTCTCCTGATATCACTATTCCTCCTCCTCCTCCTCCTCCTGATATCACTATTCCTCCTCCTCCTCCTCTCCTGATATCACTATTCCTCCTCCTCTCCTATCACTATTCCTCCTCCTCCTCCTCTCCTGATATCACTATTCCTCCTCCTCTCCTGATATCACTATTCCTCCTCCTCCTCCTCCTCCTCCTCTCCTGATATCACTATTTCTCCTCCTCTCCTGATATCACTATTCTCCTCCTCTCCTGATATCACTATTCTCCTCCTCTCCTGATATCACTCCTCCTCCTCCTCTCCTGATATCACTATTCCTCCTCCTCCTCTCCTGATATCACTATTCCTCTCCTCCTCCTCTCCTGATATCACTATTCCTCCTCCTCCTCCTCTCCTGATATCACTATTCCTCCTCCTCCTCCTCTCCTGATATCACTATTCCTCCTCCTCCTCTCCTGATATCACTATTCCTCCTCCTCCTCCTCCTCCTCTCCTGATATCACTATTCCTCCTCCTCCTCCTCCTCCTCCTCTCTGATATCACTATTCCTCCTCCTCCTCTCCTGATATCACTATTCCTCCTCCTCCTCCTCTCCTGATATCACTATTCCTCCTCCTCCTCCTCCTCCTCTCCTGATATCACTATTCCTCCTCCTCCTCTCCTGATATCACTATTCCTCCTCCTCCTCCTCCTCCTCCTCTCCTGATATCACTATTCCTCCTCCTCCTCTCCTGATATCACTATTCCTCCTCCTCCTCCTCTCCTGATATCACTATTCCTCCTCCTCCTCCTCCTCTCCTGATATCACTATTCCTCCTCCTCCTCCTCCTCTCCTGATATCACTATTCCTCCTCCTCCTCCTCCTCTCCTGATATCACTATTCCTCCTCCTCCTCCTCCTCCTCTCCTGATATCACTATTCCTCCTCCTCCTCTCCTGATATCACTATTCCTCCTCCTCCTCCTCCTCCTCTCCTGATATCACTATTCCTCCTCCTCCCCCTCTCCTGATATCACTATTCCTCCTCCTCCTCCTCCTCCTCCTCTCCTGATATCACTATTCCTCCTCCTCCTCCTCCTCCTCTCCTGATATCACTATTCCTCCTCCTCCTCCTCCTCCTCTCCTGATATCACTATTCCTCCTCCTCCTCCTCTCCTGATATCACTATTCCTCCTCCTCCTCCTCCTCCTCTCCTGATATCACTATTCCTCCTCCTCCTCCTCCTCCTCTCCTGATATCACTATTCCTCCTCCTCCTCCTCCTCCTCCTCTCCTGATATCACTATTCCTCCTCCTCCTCCTCCTCCTCTCCTGATATCACTATTCCTCCTCCTCCTCCTCCTCCTCTCCTGATATCACTATTCCTCCTCCTCCTCCTCCTCCTCTCCTGATATCACTATTCCTCCTCCTCCTCCTCCTCCTCTCCTGATATCACTATTCCTCCTCCTCCTCCTCTCCTGATATCACTATTCCTCCTCCTCCTCCTCTCCTGATATCACTATTCCTCCTCCTCCTCCTCCTCCTCTCCTGATATCACTATTCCTCCTCCTCCTCCTCCTCCTCTCCTGATATCACTATTCCTCCTCCTCCTCCTCCTCCTCCTCCCTGATATCACTATTCCTCCTCCTCCTCCTCCTCCTCTCCTGATATCACTATTCCTCCTCCTCCTCCTCTCCTGATATCACTATTCCTCCTCCTCCTCCTCCTCTCCTGATATCACTATTCCTCCTCCTCCTCCCCTCCTCTCCTGATATCACTATTCCTCCTCCTCCTCCTCCTCTCCTGATATCACTATTCCTCCTCCTCCTCCTGATATCACTATTCTCCTCCTCCTCCTGATATTACTATTCTCCTCCTCCTCCTCCTCCTCCTGATATTACTATTCCTCCTCCTCCTCCTCCTCCTCCTCCTGATATTACTATTCTCCTCCTCCTCCTCCTCCTCCTCCTCTCCTGATATTACTATTCCTCCTCCTCCTCCTCCTCCTCCTGATATTACTATTCCTCCTCCTCCTCCTCCTCCTCCTGATATTACTATTCCTCCTCCTCCTCCTCCTCCTCCTGATATTACTATTCCTCCTCCTCCTCCTCCTCCTCCTGATATTACTATTCCTCCTCCTCCTCCTGATATTACTATTCCTCCTCCTCCTCCTCCTGATATTACTATTCCTCCTCCTCCTCCTCCTCCTCCTGATATTACTATTCCTCCTCCTCCTCCTCCTCCTCCTGATATTACTATTCCTCCTCCTCCTCCTCCTCCTCCTGATATTACTATTCCTCCTCCTCCTCCTCCTCCTCCTGATATTACTATTCCTCCTCCTCCTCCTCCTCCTCCTGATATTACTATTCCTCCTCCTCCTCCTCCTCCTCCTGATATTACTATTCCTCCTCCTCCTCCTCCTCCTGATATTACTATTCCTCCTCCTCCTCCTCCTCCTCCTGATATTACTATTCCTCCTCCTCCTCCTCCTCCTCCTGATATTACTATTCCTCCTCCTCCTCCTCCTCCTCCTGATATTACTATTCCTCCTCCTCCTCCTCCTCCTCCTGATATTACTATTCCTCCTCCTCCTCCTCCTCCTCCTGATATTACTATTCCTCCTCCTCCTCCTCCTCCTCCTGATATTACTATTCCTCCTCCTCCTCCTCCTCCTCCTGATATTACTATTCCTCCTCCTCCTCCTCCTCCTCCTCCTGATATTACTATTCCTCCCCTCCTCCTCCTTCTATCCTCCTCCTCCTCCCTCCTGATATTACTATTCCTCCTCCTCCTCCTCCTCCTCCTGATATTACTATTCCTATTCCTCCTCCTCCTCCTCTCCTCCTCCTGATATTACTATTCCTCCTCCTCCTCCTCCTCCTCCTCCTGATATTACTATTCCTCCTCCTCCTCCTCCTCCTCCTGATATTACTATTCCTCCTCCTCCTCCTCCTCCTCCTGATATTACTATTCCTCCTCCTCCTCCTCCTGATATTACTATTCCTCCTCCTCCTCCTCCTCCTGATATTACTATTCCTCCTCCTCCTCCTCCTCCTCCTGATATTACTATTCCTCCTCCTCCTCCTCCTCCTCCTCCTGATATTACTATTCCTCCTCCTCCTCCTCCTCCTCCTGATATTACTATTCCTCCTCCTCCTCCTGATATTACTATTCCTCCTCCTCCTTCCTAATGTCACTATTCCTCCTCCTCCTCCTTCCTAATGTCACTATTCCTCCTCCTCCTCCTCCTTTGTTATCCTGACATCTTCTCCTGTTCCCAGATTTACACCTACCCTCTAGTAAGTTCTCATATCTGGTGAATTGGGGGAGAGGTTTATAATGTCATCGGCTACAAAGCTCATTTCTGGTGTCCACCAATCACATCCATTCCCTTATTATTCTTATTCCTCCAAATCACGTGGGGGAGGGGTTCATTAGCTAAAATATTCTGGGGGATAATGGGCAGCGCTGCCCGGGACAGGTTCAGGTCACATCTACTGGAGTTTATCTCATCTCTATTCTTTATGTCTTTCCTAATGAGTTTTGTTCTTTGGACCTTTCACCATTTTTGTCCCCATCTACATTTCCACCATTGTTGTCCCCCCATCTACATTTCCACCATTGTTGTCCCCATCTACATTTCCTACATTGTTGTCCCCCCATCTACATTTCCACCATTGTTGTCCCCCCATCTACATTTCCACCATTGTTGTCCCCCTATCTACATTTCCACCATTGTTGTCCCTCCATCTACATTTCCACCATTGTTGTCCCCCCATCTACATTTCCACCATTGTTGTCCCCATCTACATTTCCTACATTGTTGTCCCCCCATCTACATTTCCACCATTGTTGTCCCCCTATCTACATTTCCACCATTGTTGTCCCCCTATCTACATTTCCTACATTGTTGTCCCCATCTACATTTCCACCATTGTTGTCCCCATCTACATTTCCACCATTGTTGTCCCCCCATCTACATTTCCATCATTGTTGTCCCCATCTACATTTCCACCATTGTTGTCCCCATCTACATTTCCACCATTGTTGTC
This sequence comes from Hyla sarda, assembly GCF_029499605.1. Lineage (NCBI taxonomy): Eukaryota > Metazoa > Chordata > Amphibia > Anura > Hylidae > Hyla > Hyla sarda. The sequence goes on from NW_026610535.1 coordinate 210,838, forward strand.
CCCATCTACATTTCCACCATTGTTGTCCTCCATCTACATTTCCTACATTGTTGTCCCCCCATCTACATTTCCACCATTGTTGTCCCCATCTACATTTCCACCATTGTTGTCCCCCCATCTACATTTCCACCGTTGTTGTCCCCCCATCTACATTTCCACCGTTGTTGTCCCCCCATCTACATTTCCACCGTTGTTGTCCCCCCATCTACATTTCCACCGTTGTTGTCCCCCCATCTACATTTCCACCTTTGTTGTCCCCCCATCTACATTTCCACCATTGTTGTCCCCCCCCCATCTACATTTCCACCATTGTTGTCCCCCCCCCCATCTACATTTCCACCATTGTTGTCCCCCCCCCCCATCTACATTTCCACCATTGTTGTCCCCCCCCCCATCTACATTTCCGCCATTGTTGGTCCCCATCTACATTTTCGCCATTGTTGGTCCCCATCTACATTTTCGCCATTGTTGGTCCCCATCTACATTTTCGCCATTGTTGGTCCCCATCTACATTTTCGCCATTGTTGGTCCCCATCTACATTTTCGCCATTGTTGGTCCCCATCTACATTTCCGCCATTGTTGTCTCCCCATCTACATTTCACCATTGTTGGTCCCCATCTACATTTTCGCCATTGTTGGTCCCCATCTACATTTTCACCATTGTTGGTCCCCATCTACATTTTCACCATTGTTGGTCCCCATCTACATTTTCACCATTGTTGGTCCCCAACTACATTTTCACCATTGTTGTCCCCCCATCTACATTTCCACCATTGTTGTCTCCCCATCTACATTTCCACCATTGTTGTCTCCCCATCTACATTTCCACCATTGTTGTCCCCCATCTACATTTCCACCATTGTTGTCCCCATCTACATTTCCACCATTGTTGTCCCCCCATCTACATTTCCACCATTGTTGTCGCCATCTACATTTCCACCATTGTTGTCCCCATCTACATTTCCACCATTGTTGTCCCCCCATCTACATTTCCACCATTGTTGTCCCCCATCTACATTTCCACCATTGTTGTCCCCCATCTACATTTCCACCATTGTTGTCCCCCATCTACATTTCCACCATTGTTGTCCCCCCATCTACATTTCCACCATTGTTGTCCCCCCATCTACATTTCCACCATTGTTGTCCCACATCTACATTTCCACCATTGTTGTCCCCCCATCTACATTTCCGCCATTGTTGTCCCCCCATCTACATTTCCGCCATTGTTGTCCCCCCATCTACATTTCCGCCATTGTTGTCCCCCCATCTACATTTCCGCCATTGTTGTCCCCCCATCTACATTTACGCCATTGTTGTCCCCCATCTACATTTCCACCATTGTTGTCCCCCATCTACATTTCCACCATTGTTGTCCCCATCTACATTTCCACCATTGTTGTCCCCCATCTACATTTCCACCATTGTTGTCCCCCCATCTACATTTCCTACATTGTTGTCCCCATCTACATTTCCACCATTGTTGTCCCCATCTACATTTCCACCATTGTTGTCCCCGTCTACATTTCCACCATTGTTGTCCCCCATCTTTGGCGCCGCTCTATGTTATCGATGTCTTTTTGTAGGTGAGGTCTCCAGAACTGACCCCATTAGGACATCGCTGTCTATTATTCAGTGGAGGAGTTGGAGGACACAAGGATCTGTACCAGGACATAGTCATGATGGAGGATCACCGGCCCCTTACATCACAAGGTAAGAAGAGACATATATATAGATATCACTCTCACTACCTAGTAACATAGAAATCTATCCAGCACTGATGTATTCATTCCCTGTGTGTTCCCTACAGATGGAGTCATTGATAGAAATCCACCCGAGAGGTGTCCCCGCCCTCTGTGTTCCCAGGACTGTCCAGAGGGAAATGTCCCAGAGAACCATCAGGTAGATGAGGCTGATCCTATATCTCTATAGGGGGGGTCCTTATAGTCTCCCCATAATATGATCATAAAGGGATCAAACTAAAGTTCTTTTTAACATTTTGTGTCTTCTTCTTTCAGGTTGAAGATCAAATTAATATTGAGGTTGAGGTTAAAGATGAACCAGAAGAGGAGACGGATTTCTGGGCCGATCAACAGAGTACGAGGGAAGTGAAGGAGGAAATTCCAGGAGGTGTTTCCCCAGGTATGTAATAATTCCAGGAGGTGTTACCCCAGGTATGTAGTAATTTCAGGAAGTTTTACTCCAAATATGTAATAATGGATTTACTGATATTATAAAATAATCTAGTCAGGACCCCCAACAGTGGATGAGATGCCCCCACTTCATCCTACCTAACAGTAGAGGAGACGCCCCCCACTTCATCCTACCTAACAGTAGAGGAGACGCCCCCCACTTCATCCTACCTAACAGTAGAGGAGACGCCCCCCACTTCATCCTACCTAACAGTGGAGGCCCCCCCCCCCCCCCACTTCACCCTACCTAACAGTGGAGGAGGCCCCTCCCACTTCACCCTACCTAACAGTAGAGGAGGCCCCCCCACTTCATCCTACCTAACAGTATAGGAGGCCCCTCCCACTTCACCCTACCTAACAGTAGAGGAGACGCCCCCACTTCACCCTACCTAACAGTAGAGGAGGCCCCTCCCACTTCACCCTACCTAACAGTGCAGGAGACTCCCCTCACTTCACCCTACCTAACAGTAGAGGAGACCCCCCCCCCCCACTTCATCCTACCTAACAGTAGAGGAGGCCCCTCCCACTTCATCCTACCTAACAGTAGAAGAGGCCCCTCCCACTTCAGCCGGTGTCTGTCCTAACACTAGTTTACCCCGTGATGGTGGTTGAATCTTTTCCCTATAATGATGATCATCAAACCCTCTAACAATGGTCAAATACGAACAAATGAAAAAACAATAGTGCAATAAACTGCACATCAAAATAATATAAAGCAACAAAGGAGCCTCTATACCTTTCCTCCAATATAGAACAAGAAACGGGGATCCTCAGGAGACGCCAACATAGATAGTGACACTATACATAGTGCAAGAAAGCAGCGTTACTGATGGGGGAGCTCTGGTCTGTTACATCATGGGGGGGGGGAGGGGGCATAATCTACTTCTCCTGCTGTGTCCTCTGTATCTGGACCTCTTATCTTTCAGTGCCTCCTATTATTTTTGTAATCTCTCTGTTAATGGATTTTAAGGGCCCCATCTTTTTGGAGATTAGTAACCATTTTCTCGATCTCTCCCATTCCATTTTATTTTTTATAAACATAACATAAATACATAAACACTACATATAACGTGTAAATCTTCGACAAATACAAAAACGTTGCGTAAAAAAAAAAAAAACAGAAAAGGGAAAGGAGAGAAAAATAAGTACACGCACAGTCATTTACTCCAATCTAATCCAGTAATCTATACACCAGAGGATACTACATAACTAATCTGTATCTATCTCTGTCCGCTCCATTTATACCTGGGGCGGAGTCTATTCTTTCCTCATAAACTCCCCCCAGAGCCTCCATCTTGATTCATATGAATTAATGGCCATTTTATCATTCCTATGTACGATGATTATTAACCCATGGATAGTAGGTATTACATCCGATTTTATCTGTAACCTAGCCACAAACTAAATGTGTGTTATCACTGTAAGCTCGAAATCGGAGAAAGTATCGGTTGTTAGGGATAATAATTAGGGATCGACCGATATACATTTTTTAAAATTTTTTTTAGGGCAGTTACCAATAATCTGTGACCTTTAAGGCCGATAATTTATACCGGAATATCGGTATAAATTATCGGCTATTCCCGGCCCCGCAGATCAATGATTTATAGCGAGCGCTTTAAATCAATGAACTGCAGCGGCTTTTGCGGGGCCAGAGACCGGCGCCACTCCTGGAGTCCTCCCTAGTCCAACCACCGCCGCTGCCCCATTGCCTCCCCCATCCTTGGTTTTTTAATTACCTGTTCCCGGGGTCCGTGCTACTTTTGGCTCCGGCGGCGTCCTGAGCTGTCTCTGTGCGCACTGATGGTGACGCCGCGTTGAGGACGTCACTCGTCATTGCGCTGCACAGCAATAGCACAGGACGTCGCAGGAGCCAGAAGTAGCGCGGACCCCGGGAACAGGTAATTATAAAACCGGGGATGGGGGAGGCAATGGGGTGGTGGTCTCTGGCCGGTGGGGGGTGGGGCATTATCGGCATATTGGCCAGGTAATTGCCGATACCGATAATGTCCAAAATCGTTAATATCAGCCGATAATATCGGCCAAACCGATAATCGGTCGATCCCTAATAATAATGCCACCTCAGGGCTTCCATCCACATGGCGTCTCACAATAGTACCAAGTAAAGTAAATATCTGTTTGCAATATTTTTCAATCTCTCGGCACTCCCACCAAATATGAAAAAAGGAGCCGACCAAAATTTCGACTAATCAGGTGAAATTAGGTTAAGTCGGTATGGTGCCCAGTGCCATCTATACTTTATCTTCCTGGATAAAATGGTTGGAACATCAAGAGATTGCAGAGGGTAGATTGAAAACAAATTCTTCCACTGAGAAATTCCGGCCTAAATCGCTTTCCCAAATTTTTTGAAATGGGGAAAATATCAATTTTTTTTTGATGGAAACCATATGGGTATACGCCCCAAATATTCCCTTTTCCATATTATCCCCTTTCGGAAAGAATTTCTCATATAAAGAACTATTCACTGATAAGCACCGTTTAAGAGTACAGTGGTCCCTCAAGTTACAATATTAATCAGTTCCAGGACGACCATTGTATGTTGGGACCATTGTATGTTGAGACCACAACTCTATGGAAACCTGGTAATTGGTTCTGATGCCCCCAAAATGTCATCCAAAAATAGGAAAAAGTGAGGATTAAAGAAAAATAAGTAAATAACTAATATAGATAAAGCAAATCCTTACATATAAAAGTAATAAAAATCTGCTGAGAGCTGTGAATCATTGTCTATTTAAGTGTTTCCCAACCAGGGTGCCTACAGTTTTTGTAAAACTACAATTCCCAGCATGCCCGGACAGCCGAAGGCTGTCCGGGCATGTTGGGAGTTGTAGTTTTGCAACCACTGGAGGCACCCTCTTTGGGAAACACTGGTCTATGTAGAGGACAGGAGCTTCTTTAGGGTCCTGTACAGAACACGCAATGTCCTTTAAAAAAAAGACAAAAAAAAAAAAGGAAAATGGAGCCGCCCTCACCTGATGTCCAAAGGAGCAGATAACTCTGGCACAGGTAATGTTTACAGAACATGTAATACCTCCCTGTACTGTAGGGGGCGCTACCAGACACCAGTCACTGCATACACTTCAGTAATACAGGTAAAGACTACGGAAGATGTAATACCTCCCTATACTGTAGGGGGCACTACCAGACACCAGTCAGTACATGCACTTCAGTAATACAGGTAAAGAGTACAGAACATGTAATACCTTCCTATACTGTAGGGGGCACTACCAGACACCAGTCAGTGCATACACTTCAGTAATACAGGTAAAGAGTACAGAACATGTAATACCTCCCTGTACTGTAGGGGGCGCTACCAGACACCAGTCAGTGCATACACTTCAGTAATACAGGTAAAGAGTAGTACAGAACATGTAATACCTCCCTGTACTGTAGGGGGCGCTACCAGACACCAGTCAGTGCATACACTTCAGTAATACAGGTAAAGAGTAGTACAGAACATGTAATACCTCCCTGTACTGTAGGGGGCGCTACCAGACACCAGTCAGTGCATACACTTCAGTAATACAGGTAAAGAGTAGTACAGAACATGTAATACCTCCCTGTACTGTAGGGGGCACTACCAGACACCAGTCAGTGTATACACTTCAGTAATACAGGTAAAGAGTACAGAACATGTAGTACCTCCCTGTACTGTAGGGGGCGCTACCAGACACCAGTCAGTGCATGCACTTTAGGAATGCAGGGGTTTTACAAGTGATGTCCATTCTGATTGGTCGTTTCTTCTGGCCATTGACACGTTTCGCAGAGTCCATAGCATTGTATTGTTGAGTCTGGTTACAAGTTACAATGGTCCAGAAAAGACCATTGTATGTTGAAACTATTGTATGTTGAGGCCATTGTAAGTTGAGGGATCACTGTAGTCAGAAGGTGTCTTAATTGTAAATGCTTAATCCCAAATTTACAGCAAAGATCCGAGAAGAGCATCAGTCTCCCCGCTATAGTTATAGCTGATAGTTTCTAAATACCTAATTTGCTCCATTGAGTAAGAGCTGTTTGTTGTAGCAGGAGGTGAAGAGCTCTAAAAGGTATTTCTGAGTATTTTATAGGACTGAGAATATTTTTAGATAATACATCTTTCCATATCGTGATGCCTGCCTTTACCATTGGTGTGTTTTATAGTAATGTTATATTGAGAGATTCTTGCAGACCAAAGTTCCATCATGGTAGTCTCTATTGAGACCCAAGCTTTATCGTAGTGATTATGCCACCATGCTTTTAGTTGATTAAAGAGTACCTCTCATCAAAATGTTTTTTTTATAGTTTATTATATATAAAACAATTTACTAATAGGGTTCTATTAAAAAAAAATTATTCTTCAGGTTTGTTTTTTTGTGTTTAAACTTTTGGCCACTAGGGGTCTCCCTAGGAGTCCCTTTTTTTTTTGGGTGATTTCGGACTCGCGGGTCCTTTCAAGCAGACAGGCGTGAGCGAGCACTGTGCGCACATCCCTGCCAGGCATGCTCCTGACTCTGCTGGCCAGCGGCTTCTCAGGCTCCTCCCACTGACAAGGAGAGCCGGTGTGAGGTGGATTTTTCAAACCCATGCAAAAGTCGGACCGCGGTCCGACTTTTGCATGGGTTTGAAAAATCCACCTCACACCGTCCCTGCTTTGCACTCCGCCTGTATGCATGCTCTGGAGAGGGAGCGCAGCATACAGGAAGAAGGGCCGAAGCGAGCCCCGGACAGGCTTCAGATGACGTTGCGCCCCGCCCACTTCCTCCCTTCTCAGACGCTCCACTCTGAGCTACCGAAGATGAACATAAAAAGGTATTTTTATGTGTTTTTTAAGTAAAATAAACACTAGGATAGATAATTAGAGACAGGGACAGATGGGGAGCGGGATTAGGGAAAGTTTAGTTGATAATAGGTGCTATTTTAGTATTGCGGCCCTGTGGTATACAGCAATATCTGGATAACCCATCCCTCCCATTGGAATCGGTGTGTGTCATATATTAGCAGCTATTCTTGCTTTCCGTCCTTTCCATATAATAGATCTTGCTGGGTATAGGATAGGTAAGTTCTGAAATATATATAATTTTAGGCAGAAAAAAAACATTTTCACCACAGAAATTCAACCTATCCATGACATTGGGAGTATGGAATCTAAATCAGCATTCTCCTTAATCGTCGCCCTTTATAAACTCCCCACATGGAGGGTCATATCTCTGGGGGATTTATTACAGGTCTGAACTTCCCTCAATATTTTCTCTAATACTTACAGATTCTTAGGCCCAGCCGCCCCCTCCCCCATTTCTACCTCTTCCTGTAGAACTGAATGGCCGGTTGTATCTGTACAGTGGGTATCAAAAGTTTGGGCACCCCAGGTAAACATTTGTATTAATGTGCATAAAGAAGCCAAGGAAAGATGGAAAATTCTCCAAAATGCATCAAATTACAGATTAGACCTTCTTATAATATGTCAACAAAAGTTAGATTTTATTTCCATCATTTACACTTTCAAAATAACAGAAAACTAAAAAATGGCGTCTGCAAAAGTTTGGGCACCCTGCAGAATTTATAGCATGCACTGCCCACTTTGCAAAGCTGAGACCTGCCAGTGTCATGGATTGTTCTCAATCATCATCTGGGAAGACCAGGTGATGTCAATCTCAAAGGTTGTCATCTGACCTTGCCCCAACAATCAGCACCATGGGTTCTTCTAAGCAGTTGTCTAGAAATCTGAAACTGAAAATAGTTGATGCTCACAAAGCTGGAGAAGGCTATAAGAAGATAGCAAAATGTTTTCAGATGTCAATATCCTCTGTTCGGAATGTAATTAAGAAATGGCATCAGGAACAGTGGAAGTTGAAGCAAGATCTGGAAGACCAAGAAAAATATCAGACAGAACAGCTCGCAGGATTGTGAGAAAAACTATTCAAAACCCACATTTGACTGCACAATCCCTCCAGAAAGATCTGGCAGACACTGGAGTTGTGGTACACTATTCCACTATAAAGAGATACTTGTACAAATATGGTCTTCATGGAAGAGTCATCAGAAGAAAACCTCTTCTACGTCCTCACCACAAAAATCAGCATTTGAACTTTGCAAATGAACATATAGACAAGCCTGATGCATTTTGGAAACAAGTTCTGTGGAGCGATGAGGTTAAAATTGAACTTTTTGGCCGTTATGAGCAAAGGTACGTTTAGAGAAGAAGGGGAACAGAATTTAATGAAAAGAACCTCTGTCCAACTGTTAAGCATGGTGGTGGATCAATCATGCTTTGGGGTTGTATTGCAGCCAGTGGCACAGGGAACATCTCACGAGTAGAAGGAAAAATGGATTCAATAACATTTCAGCAAATTTTGGATGCTAACTTGAACTTGTGAAAAAGCTGAAGTTAGAGAGGATGGCTTCTACAAATGGATAATGATCCTAAACACACCTCGAAATCCACGGGGGATTACATCAAGAGGCGTAAACTGAAGGTTTTGCCATGGCCTTCACAATCTCCTGACCTCAACATAATTGAAAATCTATGGATAGACCTTAAAAGAGCAGTGAGTGACAGACAGCCCAGAAATCTCAAAGAACTGGAAGACTTTTGTAAGAAAGAATGGGCAAAGATACCTCAAACAAGAATTGAAAGACTCTTGGCTGGCTACAAAAAGTGTTTACAAGCTGTGATCATTGCCAAAGGGGGAAATACAAGATATTAACTCTGCAGGGTGCCCAAACTTTTGCAGACGCCATTTTTTTTTTTTTTTCTGTTATTTTGAAAGTGTAAATGATGGAAATAAAATGTAACTTTTGTTGACCTATTATAAGAATGTCTAATCTGTAATTTGATGCCTTTTGGAGATTTTTCCATCTTTCCTTGGTTTCTTTATGCACATTAATTTTTACCTGGGGTGCCCAAACTTTTGATCCCCACTGTATTCGTGTTCCATGGTGAGGATGGGTCATGTGTCCGCCCTCCACTGGATGAGGCTCATATATATTTCTCAATTTAGGATAAAGCAAAATACGAGCAGCTGGGCAAACCTCTCCTCCAGCCTGAAGAGGCGTACATTGTCTGTCTGTGTACTGTCATGGCCTCACAGATATTTAACCCCTCGTTCACCTCTGAGAGAGGAATAGTCGTCACATGACAGAGAACTTGTGGTTATATAGACATAGAGACTTATCCCACATGGTCCCTGGTGGAGGAGACTTTGGAGCAGTCGTTTTCTTACTACAGAAAGTTTGATAGAAGACGGAGCCGCAACTGTGCGTTCCCTCTGTGGACATATAGAATCTCCTCCACCTGCTGACAATGGATTCCCCTGAGGAAGGAGTGACAGCCGAGTCTCTGTAGGGACCAGCAGCTCCGGGCCTGGGATTTCACTGCGGGGCTGACTGGATTATCTGATGTTTTATCAGAAAGTGGGGGAGGGGCAGAACATTGTTATTGAGGCCTGATAAATAACCTAGAGGTGAGAAGTGTATGATATATATAGATGGATATACAGGAGCTGATGTATTCATTCCCTGTGTGTTCCCTACAGTTGGAATCATTGATAGAAATCCACCCGAGAGGTGTCCCCGTCCTCTGTACTCCCTGGACTGTCCAGAGGGAAATTTCCCACAGAACTATCAGGTAGATGGCGCTAAAGTCTCCCCAAAATAAAGTGATTGAGGTAAAGTTTTTTTTTTTTTTAACTTATTTTTTTCTTGTTTGTTCAGGTTGAAAATCAGTTTAATATTAAAGTTAAAGATGAAGCAGAAGAGGAGACGGATTTCGGGGCCGATCAGCAGTGTAAGGAGGGGGATACTTTTATTGGTGGAGGGACTCCTAGATACTACTACACCCATCATCTGATCATCACATGGAATAATCTATTCATCACTGTGTGTTCCCTACAGATGGAGTCATTGATAGAAATCCACCCGAGAGGTGTCCCCGCCCTCTGTATTCCCAGGACTGTCCAGAGGGAAATGTCCCAGAGAACGATTTGGTAAATGAGGCTGATCCTATATCTCTATAGGGGGGTCCTGCAGTCATAGCTGTGGGGATAATTTTGGGGGTCTCTTATGTTGAGCCTCCTGTCTGCTGTATTGTAGTAAATTGTTCATTTAGAAGTTGCAGGATGCAAATATTTCTCGGCTCCATGATGAATCTCTGCACGATTCCCAGGATGCTCTGTCTACTTCCTGGTTCATCACGCCTCTTCTGAGCATGCTCAGAAGTATTAACGGATCATTTTGGTAAAAAACGTTTTCGATCTGGTACCCATAGTCTTTAATGTTAAATTTTATAATATCCATTTCTATTCCGTTATATATATATATATATATATATATATATATATATATATATATATATATATATATATATATATATATATATATATATAATATATGACGGGGAAAAAAATATACTACATGCAACGTCTTTTTTGCTGTCAAAAACAACGGCTTAGGAGCCAAACAGGTGCAAACGCCAACACTATCCCGCTATGGTTTAACTAATATTTGACTAGTTGTATGTTCATTTATTTGCCAGTAATTTTATCCCCAATAAACAGGAACAGCAGCAGCTGCTGCCGCAGCCAACTCCAGCCGAGTGGCAGCAGCAGCATCAAGAGCAGCAGCACCAGAAGCGGCAACGTCGCCGACGTCGTCAACTGGCAACACCCCAGCTTGAGCAGCTCCAGCAACCAGCTCCAATGCAGCAACCACATGGAAGGGGATTAAGGAGAGGTCATCATGGCAGACGGGGGGGATCTGTGAGTATAATTTCTAATTCCACAATGTATATTTGTTCTTTGTAAGGATCTCCTAGTACAGGTATTGGCTATTTCCTTACTTTACTTGACTATTTTCAATTGTTGGTCCCTGATATGTTTATGTCTCTAGGGCAATCAACTTGCAATTTTCAGCTTTATGACATTGCCCTGAAGTTGTGAATCTGTCTTGGCCCAAAATGTCTATTTATGAATAATAATTTTGCATATCCTTTAATTATAATATTTTATACACACAGGGCTCTAATAAGGGCAGGACCGAACCTTTCGAAAAAATTGTCATCGACAATGATTTGCTTATACAGATGGTTCATGATCGTCCTGCCCTATGGGATCAGACAGATCCACAGCATGCAAATCATACCGCAACGAGAAGACTTTGGGAAGATATCTACTCCGCCATCGTAGAGCGCGGCAAATATGTATGGGATGAGCTCGAGGACTGGCAGCGCATCAGTTTTGGTAAATACTTTTCCAAAATCTGTCAAGACATAGGCCCAGATTTATCTAACTGTGTGAGAGAAAATGTGGAGATATTTTCCCACAACAACCAATCACATCTCAGGTTTCACTTTACCAGAGCTCGTTAGCTTAGCTGTTTGATAAATCTGGGCCATATAACCTATATGATACTTAGTGTGCTGTGGAATCATTGGACTGCTATATGATACTTATCTTTTTATTTTTCAGGCGAACAAATAAAATGTAGGTGGAACTCATTTCGGGACAGATTTATCCGTGATGCAGGAGCGGAGGCAAAAACACCCGGTGGGTCGGGCGCGGTCCAGAAGCGGGCATACATCTATAAGGAACAATTAAGTTTTCTCCAAAAATGCTCCGAAATGAAGAAGTAAGTATTTGGAAATATTGTTTTAATTTTTCTTTGTCCTTGATGTTTTGCCTAATGTTTACATGCATATCCTAATTTTTTTTTTTCTTTTTCTTGTAGAACTTCTTCCAGTGTTCAAGCAGGGCCAAGCAGCTCAGAATCTGGTCAGTTGGCTAGTGGTACAAGGGAACAAGTTGCCTCTCAATCGGACCATTCTTTCTTACCCGAAACTTCATCTGGTGGGCCATCTTGCAGAGCCATCTCTGCTGGTTGTGGGTCTGTGGTCCAACAGATGAGATCAGATAGGAGACGTCGGAATGATCTGGAGGATCTTATCAGCGTGTTGCAAGACGCCCTGATAAGATTGGACCAGCAAATGCATGAGTTAAGGGATGAGGTGACCAGGCTTGTTCAACAGCAGGAGGGGGCGGGGCGGTCAGCAAGTCCCCCATCTCCCAGTCATTTGTTTCTCAACTCTTTGGTCATTCCGATGGAGCAGTTACCGATTGAGAGACAATTCGAGTTCAGGCAATGTATCATTAATAAGATGATGGAACTCCTCACCCACCCACCCTCCTAACCCCCTTCCTCCAAGCCCCAGCCATACTCCCTACCCCCCCCCCCCCCCCCCCCCCCCCAGTCCCAGTTCCCATGGTGGTTGCCTGAACTCACGTGGAGGTACCCACCACTTCCACTCCCCACTACCACTAGCTAATCCACCGCTGAGGCCCAGATGGAGGAGTTTTAATGTGAGCCTCTGTTCCCAAGCTATAGTGTGGAATTGGAATACATGCTATGGAAGATTCTTTTGGAATTTATTCCATTATTGTTAATAAAAAGACATTAACGTTTTTCTTTAAATAAACTTATGAAAAAAGTTTATATTGTTATATAAACATATGTAATTAATTTGTTTTTAACATTTACATTTGGCCTCCATGTTTTATTTTCATTGCACCATTAACTTTGTCTTCTGCTCGCTGGTGGGATTCCCTGTACTCCCAGGTGTGTGTCGCATAATACAGGGAGTCCTACCTGAGAGCAGAAGACACCCCTGACCGTGTGAATTTGTCCCTTGTGTTCTTGTCTTCTGATTCCAGGTGGGATTCACTGTATTCCCAAGTATGCTCTGCACGCTTGGGAATATAGGGAATCCCACCTGGAACCAGCAGAAACACAAGTGAAAAATGCACAGTCAGGGGTGTCTTCTGCCCACCACTGGAGAGTAGAAGCAAAGCCAATATCTATAAAAGTAAAAAAAGAACAGCAAAAGATTTCAATAAAAACTTGAAGTCAGTAATAAAAAAAATAAAAAATAAAATAAATAAAAATAAAAAAAAAAGGAAAGTAAACAGCACAGAGTTCAGATCATGCGCTCTGCTAGTCCACCCTGCCTTGCTGGGACAAAAAATATTTCGCAAACTGGTCTCTCATCCATATAATTGCGACAGTTGTTCTTCTGAAGGCGTCCACAAGTCCAGACAGAGAGGACTCCATGTCCTGGTGGTCCATGGGCAGAGGCTCCTTAGTCAAGATGTAATGGAGAATAACTGCAGCTTTCACTACAGCGTCAATCACAGCCATGGAGAGTTGGATGGGCCGGGTGAAGATCCTCCACCATAAAACCAAAATGCCAAAGGAACATTCCACAAAACGTCTGGCAGGGGTCATTCTGTAGATAAAAATCCTTTGGTGAAAATTCAGGCCATGGTTGGAATACGGCTTCAACAAATTGGACACATCTGGAAGGCCTCGTCACCCACAACAAAGGACGTTGGAGGTCCATCAGTTCCAGGAAAGGGCCTTGGTTCTGGAAGTCCAAGTTCTGGAATAAAGTCTCTTCCCCATGGCGGAGTTCTTGAACACCCTGGAGTTGTTGGTCCGTCCATATGATCCAATGTCCACAGCAACAAATTTCTACTGGCCATCTGCGATGGCCGTAAGGATGATAGAGTGTTGGAAGGCTTCTGGCTTCGGAAATGTTTTCCATCCACGGCTCCAACACAGATTTGTCTGCGATGCCCCTTCATTTCTGCGGTGAAGGATGTGGCATGAAATCCTCTTGCAGACAGTACCACAGAGCCTCGCACGTGTCCCGCACAATGTAGGAGATGGTGGACTTCCCCAGGTGAAACTGGAAGTGGAGGAAGGCGAAGCTTTCTCCGGTGGCCAGATACCTGAAAAAAAAATTTGTATTAATGTGTCAAGGCAACACTAATCACATTTGCTAAGAAATACATACCTTAGGGTGACAAGGCACTCCTCCGGAGAAATGCTTCTCTGACAAGTGGTGTCCTGACGTTAGATCCTCCCTGACACCCTTTGGAGCAGCTCTACGAAACTGGCCAACAACGTCAGCAGGTACTTGACGAACCTACCCGGATGCCCCCGCAGCTCCTCAAACGGTTGCATACACTCCATGTGTCAGGTGGGCTGATGTTATAGGGTGGATCCACAAATGCTGTCGCCGTTCTCGTCGCTCCTCTTTAAGCCGTCTTCATCGCTGAATCCTCCTCCGTATAATATAGTATCTAAAAATTATAGGAGCAGGGAACATTGTGAATATGTTCAAAGATCAAGTCTGGCAGCAGGATAAAAAAGCAGCAGCAACTCTCCTCCTCAAAGTTTGCTTCCAGACTGGATTCCTCTGCTTCCTGATCCCATTTATACCCTTCCCAGGTCTTGGAAAAGGAGGGGAAGTTAAAGATGGAAAAAGGGTTTCTGCAGGGGTTAAAAAAAACAAACGAATACAAACTGATGCAACAGAATACAACTTGCCGTTTCAATCAAGTAAAACAAACGGACAAATGCATCTATTTGGATCAGTTTTTAACTCTGTTTTGGATTTGTCCATTTTACAGCTATAATGGGAATATCGGAACGGACAAGGGTTTGAACTCACTAAACGGCTTCAGTAGTACCAACTGAATAACGTCCGAAACAGTCTCTGCCCGTTTGCCTAAGATCGAGCCTTCCACAGACCGCTTTCTGCAGTGGGTCCACTCCACCAAGGACTGCTGTCCCTGAGGCCACAAATTTTACTCGGTGAGCCTCGGGTTATTCCATAGCGGGCGAGCAGCCGCGCCTTTTAACTTTTCATAGTCCTGGCAGTTCTCAGAGGGCATGCTCTCGTAGGCAGTCCGTGCTCAGCCGGAAAGCTTACTCACCAGCACGGGAACCCACTCATCGGGCTTCAGACCTAAGTTCCCACACTGATGCTTAAAGGTGTACTCCGCTGCTCAGCGTTTGGAACAAAATGTTCTAAACGCTAAGAGCCCACACTGGGAGCTCGTGACTTAATAGCCACGCCCCCTCATGATGTCACGCCCCACTCCCTCAATGCAAGTTTATGGGAGGGGGCGTGACGGCTGTCACGCCCCCTCCCATAGACTTGCATTGAGGGTGCGGGGCGTGACGTCATGAGGGGGCGTGGCTATTAAGTCACGAGCTCCCAGTGTGGGCTCTTAGCGTTTAGAACATTTTGTTCCAAACGCTGAGCAGCGGAGTACACCTTTTAAATATCTCAAGGAACTCGATGTCTACCAATTCCTCTTTTAACACTTTTCCCTCCCTTTCCTAGGGGCTGGGACTGCCACTTTCTGGTGACTCGTCCACCTTTCTCACCCTCCAGCTCGTGGACATGATCCAGCACCCGGTTCACCTGCTTCTCTGTGGGGTGATCTCCATAAAGGGCAAGTCACCACTCTACCTGCTCAGGGGTGTGGAAATACAAAAAAAAAAGGGACTAAAACAGGAGCACATTCTACTTGTCTCTCATGACAATCCACTTCTCCTTGTACACAAAAGTTACAACCAGAATAGTTTGTAAATAAGGTCTTCCTTAATAGACAGACCAAAATACTTTAACTCCTTAAGGACTGGGTCCTTTTTGCCCTTTTGTTTCTTCATTCTCGCCCTATAATAACCAAAACACTTATTTTTCCATCTACAGACCCAGCATAAATTGTACTTTGTAATGCCACCTTTCATTTTACCATAACATATACTCTGGGAAAAAAACATAAGTCTGGTGAAATTGATAAAACAAAAAATGCTAAATTGCATTAGCAAAATAGCAAAATACAAATTAGTTGTTTTTTTTCCCACCATTTATCTTGTGGTCAAACTAACTTGCATCATGGTTTGTTTGTTTTTTAAACATATTTTTATTGATTTTCAATTAACTGAATAACAAACACAAACAGTTCCCATATACTCTCCCCCAACCCAAGCGAAGAGGGGAACACCACATGAGGACAACACCACAGACAATTCCATTCACACACACATAACCAGCCATACCTCATGAGCTCCTCAGCACCCATATAGCCATGTTAAGTCAGAGAGGCACCCCGAGTCAGAGGATCCGTAGAGACATCTAGCAACAACCATAGAACCCAAACTTTGTCACATTTTTTCGGACATTTCCTACTGACATAAAGAGCGTGGTATAAGGGGACATATTTATTTACTAGAGCTATCCACCAAGCCAGAGGGGGTGAGGACACATCCTTCCAGGCCATCATTACAACTTTGCGAGCACAAAACAAGAGGAAGCGGACCAATATACGTCTATAAGAGCCCTTCTCCAAATCATTGATAACCCCCAGCAGACACATCTCTGGCGTAAAAAAAAGGGGAATTCTAAGTGATCCGACAAGAAAGTCAACACCTCCCTCCAGAATGGCGCAACACAAGAGCAATTCCAAACCGCATGTATAAAGGTCCTTCTTTCTCTCCCACACCTAAAACAGACCTCCGACCCCGAGACCCCCATCCGATGCAGTCTAACAGGGGTATAGTACAAACGAAGGATAAACCTGGATTGAATGAGCATATCTCGGGCGCTAACTACCGTAGGATAATACGTTTTGACAACCTACCTCCATATATCCTCAGACAGAGTAGGAATATCCTCAACTAACTTCACCTGTGCCACAGCAAACGGATCTGGACCTACTGATTGCAATAAAGAATAACTCTATGTAAGTGGCTTTGTCAGGTCGGCGGTCCCAAGGAGCAACTCCAGATGAGTAAAAACAGGGGTAACCTCCAGGGAGCCAAACTGCGCAGAGACCGCATGTCGCAACTGAAGATATCTGAAATGGGCATTCTGAGGGACATTGAAACGTTCTCTAATCTCAGCAAAGGAAGGAAAGACATAGTCATCTCCAAACAAGTACATGGCAAATTTGACTCCCCAGGAGCTCCAAAATCCAGCTGCCTCTAACCCCCGTAGGTGTTCCAAATGTGGATTACCCCACAGGGGTGCCCTTGGAGAGACAACCGGCTGAGGAAAGCGAGTGGTAACCACCGACCAGACTGCAGCCACCGTCTTAAAAGAGGCCGGTAAAGATAGAGAGGGAATATACCTGTATAAAGTATTAGTCAGCGTCTCATAAGAACCCAGGAGAGCCCCCGAAAAAGCCGTACAAGCATTAGAAAGGTCCAGGTTGAGCCACCAGGCTGCGTACACCAATTGTGAAGCTAAAAAGTAATTATGCATATTAGGGGCGGCTAGTCCCCCCCCCTTTTGACCCGTGAGGGGAGTTTCCTACAAACAAACTATATGCAGGGAATGTCTCTTGACAAAGTCTAAGCACAACGCCCTCTTAAACTTGGAATTGAGGCCACGGACATTCCAGCTTAAAATCTTAAGGGACACCATCATGAAGCCTGAGAAAAACGCTAACTATGCCTACCCTAGCATACAAGAACCCAGCCACGAGAGGAGTCCCCACGCACACCACAGACAACCAGACAAGACCGACAGTACACAACCAAAGAGCAAAAACAGATGAAAACAGCAGAACATCCCCAGAAAAACAATCCCTGTCTAACACTACAAATCTAAACCACTACAGACCTGTACCCCAAACTAGAAATACGTAGCAGGCGAGTGCAAAAGCTCCACGCAATCCACCAACCACCACCTCCTGCCCACCCCAGTAACAATTAACAGAACCCCCTGAACCCACTATCCAGTGAATTCCTAGAGGGAGCACGAACCTCTGCCAGGTATCACTTACATCCTAGCTGCTATCTAACTAAAAGAATCAGCAGTCCATCAGGAACAACAATACGGCTGCTGGGCCGCCCTAGGGGCGGCCTCCGCCCACTGCAGCGCTTCCGCAGGTGAGGTGAAAAATTTGGTAATGCGTCCATCCACCACCCTCAGCCGAGCCGGGTATAACATGGCATAGCAATATCCTTTTGGAGCGGAATTCGGCTCTGACTTCCATAAATTGAGTTTGTTGCTTTCTCAGTTCCACAGAGAAGTCTGGGTAGAAGGAGACTCTGCGCTTGTCGTGCGGTAAGAACTCAATTATGAATTATGGTCATAAAAATTATTAATTATGAAAAAATATGTAAATTTATATCAAAATTATGACCTGGTGAATTGTAGACAAAGCTAATCAATACAATTTTTTACTATTTCCTCAGATATCAACAAGTTCTTTTTATGACGGGATGACATTAACGCTTAAAGGGGTACTCCGGTGGACTTACCCTATTTGTTTTGTTTCATTTCTATTCTTGTTGTTTAGCCGACTCTATTTCCGTTCTTTGTTGTCTTTTTATCCCCCACTTTGTTTTCCTATCTTTGCTTCCATTTCCTGTTTCTTGCTGTGCTGAAAACTACAAATCCCAGCATGCCACATGCCTTGCTTGCTGGTTTGGAGCGGCTGTTTTTTTTTTCCGCCCTTTACCCATCCTACTATTTTCCCGGGTCTGCCCCTTTATACACAGCACACTAATATAATCAGCCCTGGTTGGGATACACTGGCATACACACACACAAAAGGGACTACAACTCCCAGCATGTGTCATTTAGGAGTCTTCAGTCTGTGGTATAACACCAGCATGCTGCCTCTGTAGTCTCCTGGGGGTTGTAGTTCACCGCACCTCTATAGGGAATACACCAGTGTTTCCCAACCAGGGTGCCTCCAGGTGTGTACTGGGCATGCTGGGAGTTGTAGCCAAAAGCTGTCTGGGCATGCTGGGAGTTGTAGTTTTGATACAGCTGAAGACACCCTGGTTGGGAAACAATGCACTTTGTTTGAAATATACTGAATAGGCTAGGCCACTGTTTCCCAATCAGTGTGCCTCCAGCTGTTGCAAAACTACAACTCCCAGCATGCTCAAAGGCTGTCAGGGAATGCTGGGAGTTGTAGTTTTACAACAGCTGGAGGCACACTTGTTTGGAAACACTGGTGTAACATGATGTGTATGCTGAATAGGGTAGGACAGTGTTTCCCAACCAGTGTGCCTCCAGCTGTTGCAAAACTACAACTCCCAGCATGCCCAAAGTCTGTCCAGGCATGCTGGGAGTTGTAGTTTTGATACAGCTGGAGGCAGACTGGTTTGTAAATACTAGCATACACACACATAACAGGGACTACAACTCCCGGCATGTGTCATTCAGGAGTCCCCCCCCCCCCTCCTTCACACATAGAAATCATCCCCAGTTGGAGATTTATTCCCCTGCAGTCTATACATCCCCAGCCCATGCACCTTGTTATCCCTTCACACAACACCTTCCTTCCCTTCACATACATCTTCTCTGTCTTCATTCAGTGCCGACCTACGTCCTCAGAAGACAGAGCAGGGGGAGGGGAGGTGAGGAGCTGTGTACAGAGCAGGGGGAGGGGAGGTGAGGAGCTGTGTACAGAGCAGGGGGAGGGGAGATGAGGAGCTGTGTACAGAGCAGGGGGAGGGGAGGTGAGGAGCTGTGTAGGAGCTTCTTGCTGTCATGCACACCTGTGACCACCTGGAGGGGGTGTGGCCTATCTCTCTCATGCACACCTGCGTCCTCCAGGAGGGGGAGATGAGGGGGCGTGGCCTATCTCTCATGCACACCTGCGTCCTCCAGGAGGGGGAGATGAGGGGACGTGGCCTCTCTCTCATGCACACCTGGGTCCTCCAGGAGGGGGAGATGAGGGGGCGTGGCCTCTCTCTCTCATGCACACCTGGGTCCTCCAGGAGGGGGAGATGAGGGGGCATGGCCTATCTCTCTCATGCAGTTCTGAAAGAACAGAGAAAAAAAAAAAGCTCTGACATCTTGTCCACAACCTAATCCTAACCTATGGACAAGAGTCAGAGATCCAACACAGAACTACAGAACTTCCTGGCCCACAAACAGGTAAGAAAAAAAAAGACACATGCTACACAAACATATAATACATGTCAATTGCAAAAAACATGAACATTAAAAGAAGATGCAAAATAGCCAAAAATCTTAACCACCAGAGTACCCCTTTAAGGATGCAGTTTTGCAATATACAATAATGCACAGGTATAATAAAGTGTGCAGATTTATTGGTTATAATATTATAAACATAAATGAGTAATAAACACAATGATATATGCAAATGAATATCAATTAGATATTAGTAAACATAAGATTGTTAATAGACTACATATAAGTAGAACAATACATGTGAGTAGTTAGTAACTTGTTACAATAAACAAAAGCTACTTGGTTAGAATATCATATAAGAAAAAGGTTACATATCACTCTATTCAGAGGAACCTCATGATATTAAGATGGGCCATATCTAATCATAGACATCAATATGGAATGCTAAGTACACTCCGCCCCCTTCTAATCAACTACAAATCACATGATTCCATGAATGGCAAAATCATCTAAGGATATAAACATGGAAGAAATATGATATACTTCCCCCCATTCTGGACTACTTTCTATACATGACTTTAGTAAGACATTAAGACAATTAAATAGCAAGGATATATGATCTTGTTAGACTATATTTTAGGAGGAAGAACATTAAGCAAGTTTCCTGTGTGGGAAATATTTTTATAACACTTAGCTTGTCGAGTAGGAATTCTATCAATATGTCTAAGCAATTATTTAATGCTTTGATAGATTATGAGTCTTGATTCTTCTGCAGGTAGAATGAAGTCTCACAATATCCTAAAACTATAATCTCAATATCGAGATAATTAATTATTTTATTTTATTAATTTATTCGCCAATCTAAATGGTATAATCCCATCCACATTATCCCAATTAGTCTTAATTAAATGGAATACCATTTTTGTGTCTCTTACCAAAACTTTGTAAGAACCTTACTTCTGCTCTGAGGAACATTGAACGGTCCATCTCATCGTCATGGATAGCCATTGGGTCGGTACCATGTAATCAGTCCGGCATCTGGGATCTCACATGGCTTTCATGGCTTCCATCTTATGGACCTCTTTCCTTTGTCTTCTCTAGAGTACAGAGTTCAGTTCAGACTTCAGTATCAGCCACTAACATCTGGTTTACCAGACTTTTTAATTAGTTAGACACACCCTCCTAAATTGGAATTCGCCAATGAATGTAGGTTGGGCGTGTACATATGGTAATGACTATGACATCACTATACTACCCAGAATGCATTGAGCACATCACCCATAATGCCTTTCCTGTGTTGTAATGTCACCTACCCATCCACTAGGGGTTGCTATTGCATAAGCAATTAGCATCATTACCATTAAGGGTTAACTTGTTATTAATTGGTCTTAAACCAACACTCCACACTTGAAATATGGAGCACTAGATTATCAAACAGAGATTACTTTTGACATCTATAAGTAATCAAAACCTGGATTCTCACAGACATAGAGTCTCCAATTAGACATCCTGATTTATTGGAAAGATAAGAGTCATGGAGGTCTCCAACACAGATGTGTGAATGTTTATGTCCAGTCAAATGGGTAATTACCTGTTAAACAGAATAACATTCACAAAGTCTTAGGAATATTCCACTAGTCGTTATCTCACCCCCTTTACTTGGGTGAATTTTAGTAGTGATGTCTAGAGAGTGTAACCAGACCCCTTATCAGTCTCTTCTTTAAACACCATAAATAAGCTAAGTAGACATCTCTACTCCCCGACTGGCATTTATACAGAGAAGGACTTTAGAATTAATTTTGGTCTATGTCAGAACATACATAAAAACATTGTGATTCATTTTTGGGGTATCCAAAATGCATGACATATCGCCAAAAAGCACCTCTCCCCTAATCCTTACTGCCCTCAGGATAGCATCCCTGTCTTTAAAGTGAAGAATCCTTGCTAGCATCCAAGGGCCGAGGAGGTCCGCCGGGCACCGGAGGTCTGGCAGGGACCCTATGGGCCCGCTCCACGGAGAAGAAGGGGGAGAAAGCATCCGCAGGCAGCAACTCTTTTAGCCAGGACTCCAGGAATGCCACAGGATCAGCACCCTCCGCCTTCTCAGGAAGGCCCACCAGCCGGACATTATTAAGCCTCAGGCGATTCTCAACAATGGTGGAAATGTGGATGGGGGACAACAATGGTGGAAATGTGGATGGGGGACAACAATGGTGGAAATGTAGATGGGGGACAACAATGTTGGAAATGTAGATGGGGGGACAACAATGGTGGAAATGTAGATGGGGACAACAATGGTGGAAATGTAGATGGGGACAACAATGGTGGAAATATAGATGGGGGAACAACAATGGTGGAAATGTAGATGGGGGACAACAATGTTGGAAACGTAGATGGGGGAACAACAATGGTGGAAATGGAGATGGGGACAACAATGGTGGAAATGTAGATGGGGACAACAATGGTGGAAATGTAGATGGGGGACACAACAATGGTGGAAATGTAGATGGGGACAACAATGGTGGAAATGTAGATGGGGGACAACAATAGTGGAAATGGAGATGGGGACAACAATGGTGGAAATGTAGATGGGGACAACAATGGTGGAAATGTAGATGGGGGAACAACAATGGTGGAAATGTAGATGGGGACAACAATGGTGGAAATGTAGATGGGGACAACAATGGTGGAAATATAGATGGGGGACAACAATGGTGGAAATGGTGATGGGGACAACAATGGAGGAAATGTAGATGGGGACAACAATGGTGGAAATGTAGATGGGGACAACAATGGTGGAAATGTAGATGGGGGACAACAATGGTGGAAATGTAGATGGGGGGACAACAATGGTGGAAATGTAGATGGAGATAACAATGGTAGAAATGTAGATGGGGACAACAATGGTGGAAATGTAGATGGGGGACAACAATGGTAGAAATGTAGATGGGGGACAACAATGGAGGAAATGTAGATGGGGGGACAACAATGGTGGAAATGTAGATGAGGGACAACAATGGTGGAAATGTAGATGGGGGACAACAATGGTGGAAATGTAGATGGGGGACAACAATGGTGGA